>NW_023270305.1:54282491-54320414 GCF_011800145.1 Mirounga leonina
TCCTTCCTTCCTTCCTTCCTTCCTTCCTTCCTTCCTTCCTTCCTTCCCTCCTACCTTTCTTCCTTCCTTCCTTCCATCATATTCCTTGCATTAACATGGGAATTAGAGTTTGGCCCCCCAAGAGAGATATATTCAGGTATCTGGACCACTTTGAGCCATGATAAAATTATTCTTTGTGATACCTAAAATACTTTAAATGACAAGAAACCTGTGGAGAAGCCATTTACGTATTGATGGATCTTAAAACTCAAAGAAATTTCCTGACAATAATAGTACTCAATGCAATGATTTCTGTCCCCAAATGTATGCCTATTACCATCATAGACTTCATAATGCCCTTTCAGTGGGCAGTTCACCTGTTGGAATCCTGGCCTTAGCTGTTCACTGGCTGGGAGAATATTAACAAGCCTCCTACCCTCTCTGAGGAACAGTTTGCTCATTTGTAAAGTGGAATCAATGATAATAATTTACTGACTTATTACGGCTATGTAATAGGATGATGTACATCAAGTATCTAAAGTAGCTCCAGGCACAATGGAAACAGTTCATACTGTCTGATCTACCATGCAAGATGTTTTACCTTGTTTTTGCCAAAAGCTAAGGGCATCCACACCTATTTTAAGAACTAAATTAATGCTATGAAACCTGATTACCATCATGATGACTGTATAAATTCAGGTAAGTGAACCACCTTTTCTTCTCCAAAAAAATTAGGATAAATATCTTTAACTTCCCTTTTAGTCCCTGCTGACTTCCTTGGAGCTATTAGTAAATTTCAGAAATGGAGAGAAGTATATTAGAGCAAAGAGAAACTATGTTCTTTTTTATTGTTTGATCTGGTTTAATAAAAGATGTATATATTTAAGGTGTACAACATGATGATTTGATATGATATACATAGTGAAATGACTATAGTCAAGCTAATTAACATATCTTCTCCACACATAGTTGTTTTTTGTATGTGATGAGAGCACCCAATTGTATTCTCTTAGCATATTTCTTGTATTCAATACTTTATTTCAATTATAGTCATCATGCTGTACATTAAATACTATGTTCTTTATTATGTATTGGAATCAGAAAACAAAATTTTTTTAACATCTTCTATCATATCTTTTGTTTGTTTCATAATTTCATCAGAAACATAGTAACAAGATGTCTGTTTGACCTGGTATTTCTCTGAATTATAAAAAAGCAAGACATAAAGTTTTCTAGTTCTAACCCGTCTCCTAACTTACCTTTAGCGTAACACAAACACATTTTTACTTAATTTATACAGAGAAAGAATGTATTCTTTCTGTGACCATAGGCCTGTGTAAATAATAGCAAAGTGGATTCACATTTCCTCGAACTCTACATTTGTTGTATAACACAAGGTATTTCCAAGGCATTGCCTTCCACCTCCAGATAAAACCAGTAATCTATCTCAAGGGAGTCAAACTTAATACCACTGTCTTTTCCTTCCTATTACATGCATGCTGTTTGTTTTTACCTTGTTACCCATGCTTCATTCTTTTCACATTATCTGTTCTTAAGAATGATTCTAGTATTTTACAGTATATAGATGTGTTAAAATTATTGGCAAATAATTTTTTAAAGTACCTGAACTTTTTACTTTGCATTCTCTCCTTCCCTCCTGTCAGCCCATATGTAGGTGTAAACATTCAGTAAACATAGGTCAGATAACACTACAACCTCAAAGATTTTGTGTCTCAAAAAATGCCTGATTCCATTTAAATCATTGAGGCATGATAGTCCAACTTACACTACTCATCATCTTTGTTTCACCTCTTGCTTTATTGGAAAGAAATTGCTAATGTGTAGTATTTGTAGTATCTCTAACTAAATCTGCTAAATAAGGTGTCACTAATACTGCTTTCACTTTTCTTTGAGGCTTTGTCTATAAAAGATGAGGCAGGGAGATTGATCTAAATCAGCTATGCAACTAATTTAACGAAACTTGGTTTGTATTCACTCCTTAAAATTTAGGTGTTCAAGGTCAAACTTTCCCCAATAAAATTTATTTATATAAGGAGACAAAGTCATAGGTTTGATCTTGGTAGACATGAGGACTTACAAATTTCTATTAAACAATTTTAAAATGGAACAGAAAGGTTAAAAACCAAAACCACACAGTGCTTCATTCATGTATAGCTTTATTTCAATCTCATTGCTTATAGAACCTATTTGTATAATGATAAATAATTTGGGTCCTCACTGGGCTTCATCTACTCTCAGAACTTTGATTTCTCTGACTATGCTTTTTTAAAATTGTCTGGGGGCACCTGGGTGGCTCAGTCGGTTAGGCGTCTACCTTCGGCTCAGGTCATGATCCCAGGGTCTTGGAATGGAGCCCCGCATTGGGCTCCCTGCTCAGTGGGGAGCATGCTTCTCTCTCTCCCTCTCCCTCTGCCTGCTGCTCCTCCCTGCTTGTGCTTGTGAGCGCTCTCTCTCTCTCTCCGTCAAATAAATAAATAATCTTTAAAAAAAAAATTGCCTGAACATACTCTAAAAAAACTTTATAAATATATGTATCCACCTTTCTTCCAGGTGATAACTTTTTTTTTCATTCTCTCCATCTACCAATCTATTAATCTTGATCTATTTCCCTTGGTTTACTCTAATGTTTCAGTTGCCCTTTGAGAAATTATTCTTCAATAGAGGACTTTTTATCCCATACATTGCATTGTCTTTCTTCCTTTACACATCTGGTCTATTCGCCTTCTCCATCCTTTGATATCTAACAGAGTAAGCATTATAATAGTAATCGGGCCCATCTATGATATGTCCAATAAAGCCTAGGAAGCTAATACACCCAAGGATGTCCTCTGAAGATTTACGAGGAAAGGTAGATTGTGGCTCACCCCCTGCCCGAAGGCTGGACCCAGAACCTTTCCTCACCGCAGTGCATTCCAGAGGTACTTTGGGATGCCCTGAGGAGCAGGAAGCAAGAAGTCAGGCTACATTCATTGCATTTATATAACTCTTTTCTTTCAAACTGCTCACATAATGTTTGCAGATGCTTTAATCAGAAAGAATTTATAGAAACCTTTGCAGATTTCCCATTCCCTCCAAGCCCCACACCCCATTCTACAGATGTGGAAATTTCCCCAAAGTATCAAAGCGCTAAAAAGCTGAATTTAAGCAAAACCTCAAGTTTTCCTATTGTTCCACAACTTCTGTCTTTCTAGACTCTGCTAAAACCCTGCAGCAATAAACTTCTACAGCCTGCTTATTCTGTCCACCAGTCCCCATTTCCAAATGTGAAAAAGGCCAGGGAAGTTTGTCCTCTTTGAATTCTCACCTTCTCAGGTCATGAAACTGTCCTTCCCCTTATTGTAAGTAGATTTGTATTTTACTCAATTCTGTACCCTACAATCTGTCTCATAGTTAAGGTACACTATGAGGTACGATACCTTGAATGTATTTATGTGAAAGTGCGGTCTTTTCTTTCTTCCCCTCGCACAAGAGTATATATAGAAGGGAACTACTGTTACTTATTTTTATTCCTCTTGCTTGCATCCAAGGAATTTCCCAACAGTCAAGTTGAAGCATATACATCGGAGCAGAACTGCTACATACTACCTTCTTCATCCTGGTCACTTCCTCTTTTATCCCTGGCACCAGTGCCCTGACACTGACACATCGACGTTCTCCTGGTGAGAATTAGCCTCTCACATTCATTTACATCCACTTAATTACGGTTGCTATTGTTTAGTCCGTTAACCTCCAGTGAGGGTGCGATTCACGTGAACGCTGGGGAAGCACAGCCATTCGATTAGTTCTGCAAAGTAGATTAAAATCTGCTGGCTAATTGGAGGTTGTCCATACTGCTGCCTTCCTTTCAGCACTCGGTTGAACAAATGTCAGGTCTTCAAAGGAGGGCTCTTAGTTGGAATATGGAAGACTTGACCGGACCCAGTAGCATTCTAGGAGCGTGTCCGTGTATAGGACACTGTCTAGGCACTGTGCCAACAAGTATTGCCAATCTGGTCTCTGCCTGCAACCCGCAACTAGCCTTTTGATTGGCAGCTTGCCTTCTTCCTCTTCACAAGAAGCACATGCACACTGGAGAAACTCCAACTTGGTACGTGGCTATATCATTAGTATCCCAAATTGGTAGAAATTTCATTTTGAAATATTAGCACTAAGAAAACTCCTTATGAAACAAGTTTGTCTAGTTTGGGGGGAAATGAGAATTAAGAATATGATAGTCTCACTTGATCCAAAGCATGATGCCATGTTGGACATAGCTTATTTTGTTAGAACTTAACCACCGGTGTGCTGGCAAACACACTTTGGTAACACTAACCTGTTGCATGGTTGCAGGCAATGAAGTCCCAAAGTTTTCCTTGCCAACACATCATCACCATGTATACATTAAACTGAAATGTTTTAAGATACTTAATTATGTTTTATCTAAAGAAGATGGGAAGCTTCCATATCCACTTCAGGAATTCTAAGAAATTGCAGTAGGTCAAATTTCTTCATTTAATCTAAAATGATGGTCCCATTATGGTTTCAGTCTACCTCTTCAGCACATTTTCTGAAGGTACCCTAAACTCCAACCATTAAAAACTGCAACCCTTCCTCAGATGCATTTATACTTTTTTATGTCCTGGTGTCTTGATGTTGCTGTTCTGGCTATCTGGGGTTTGCTATACGAACTTGGGACACATACAGGAAGAAGTGTTTATGTTGACCCGAGGAATCAACATCAGGAATTGATCTAAACACCTGCCAATTTCTTTACATCAATTGTATCACTAATCATCCCAACAGACATGTGGGAAGGATCCTCTTATACCTGTTTATTGATAGGCTGAGGCTCCGAAAGTTTGAGTGAACTGTGTGAGGTGACATAGTCAGTAAGTAACAAAGCATTGAATCAAAATCCAGTTCTATATGGCTCCAAACCTACTTCTTTTCTGCTTCATCAGAGAGGTGTTCCCTAAGAAGAGAGAGATCCTGAGCTGCAACTTAAAGAAGATCAAAGTGCTAACAAGATAGAAGGTGAAGAGGTCAGCATTTCTGGGGAGGAACCCCCCACCTCACCAGATGTGTGGTGGTGGGTATATCAAAAGTAGCCAAAAGCACTGGGAGGCTGATAGAGGAGGATGAGGGAAAAGGGTGATAGACCTTAGGACCACATGATGTCTCTGAGGGGCAAATCACAAACTGGCAACTGTGCACCAGCTGGAGAACCTCAAATAGCTTGTGGAGACAATAAGGAAGACACTAAGACTGACTAGGAATCCAGGGGTTCTGGGACTTAAAGACCATTCTGCTGACTGTCTCCTCTGAAGATGCCAAAGAAGAAAGCATTTCATTGTCTCTAAAGGCTGCAGATGTGGTAATTACACAGCAGATCATAAAGTACACATCTCAGGACAGAAGGGTTTGGCTGACTCATCAGTGTTTTGTCTCTTTGTTTCATCTTTCCATTGTACATGAAGAAGATAAGCAACCCAGAAAAAGAAAAACCTATTCGGGACAAAGTCACAAAGTAAGAATTACCCCTAACATTTGAAGGGCCTGGAGGAAGACCACAAAGGGAGGCCCTCATACTATGATGTCAAAATATTTTAATATTAGAATTCAAGTTAGGAAACTACCGACTAAAATAGATCCTGTCTTCTTATCTTAATTAATATAAGAACAATGTAATGACAGTCTGGAAGTCCAGGTGTCAATTTAGAATCTTTGGGCACCTTGGAGTTCTATGGTTGGAATTGGTGGAAGAGGGAAACCTTACCCCAGCCCATTCTTCCCATCCCTGCACTGTGACGTCCTCATGTGTGTAGACACATCTTCCTACATTTCCATGTTCAGTCCACACTCAGCTCTTGGGAGAGGAGAGGCCATTGATAAGGTCCACCTCTAAGAGAATGGACCAAGGTAAAAGGCCTGTGTGGGCCCTAAAAGTGGACTTGGGGCCATCTGGGTCATGAATTTGGGGATCTAGTATACCCAGAGCATGCCCTAGATGGGGGCAATGCTCATGATCCAGTTGGGAAAGTTTCTGAGTACTTTGGACAACTGACCCATTAGTAAGAACTAAAATGGGACAGAGAAGTAACAAAATGAGCCCAGCAAAGCATAGGGATCAAGGCAGGGGTAGCTTCTGCCTGGATCTAGAAACACTATTGCACAGAGAAGTATAAAAAATGCTGTCTTACAACCCATATATCCTGCTTTGGCACCAAAGTTCCTCTTTGTTGTTTCACTAGGCTCACAACATTGCATAGCTTCAGGTGGCCCCAATCATACTGGAGCACATGGTAGCCTTGCATTTGGCATAATCAGGGTTTTAGTAAGAGTCCTTAAAAAGTGGTTGTGGTTTTAATGCTAATCATTTTAATTTTTCAATCAGCTAAACATCTTTCAAACTCTCCTGCTGTCCACATATTGTCCCTACCAGCTCAAACATAAAGATTCACCCTGTCATGAAACAAAGAAAAAATTTTGAGATTCCATTTAATTTCTCCACTGACAACACACAAGCGCACGCACACACACACACACACACACACACAGTTTAAGTAGCTATTTAATATTGTCCTAATTAAAAGTTGTATTCACCAGCAAATTGAGCCTAAGAAGTTCCTTCTCTGCTGTAGCCTACTCATTTGGCTACAGAGCTTGCACAATCAGAAAACCTTCAATCAGTTCAAAATGGAGAGCTTCCCTCTGCAAACTCACTCTACAAACTGTATTAGGCTCCACATCACATCTCCCCTCCTTCGGTCCTAGTGGATAGAATAAGTTTCTCTGAGAGGATCTTTTCTATTGACCGAACTTTAAGTTCTTTTCCCAGATCCCTAACATGAGTTGACTGAATTTCTTGAAGCTTTTGTGTATAAAGGTTGCAGAATGTCAATTCTCCAGTGATGGGATTTGGAAAAAGGAATGAAACCCAGAGCCTTTATTCATAGTGTGTGAGGAAACTCCTTTTATTACTAAGCATTTCATACAATGATATTAGGGCTATTTGCCATGTTCCTTTTATCCAAGGGTTTGACACAATTTCTCTTTGTTCTGAGGACTTGGTCCTAAAGTTATATCAGTAATAATCAGTAGCATTTATTGAGAGCCTATGATGTTACAGACATCGTGCTTGGTATTTTTCATGAGTTGTCTTCTAAGCTTCTACCAGCCTTATGAAGTGATTATGGTTCCTATTACTTTTTATTATTATTGCTCCTGTTGTTGTTATTATTAATATTAAAATTATAAAGATGAGAAAACTGAGGCTTGGAGAAGCTAAGTAACTTGTCCAAAGTCACATAGCTAGTAAGCTACAGAACTGCATTAAAACCAGACATTATGACGGACTCCAGAGGCCTTCTACGGCATGACACAAATGCCCGATAGCATTTGTAAAGCAAATTTCTGGGAGACACAAAGAGGGGGCATATATTCTTTTGCCTCTTAATTCCTTAACCTGGAGGGAATTTAAAGGAGATAGTACCAAGGTGGAGTAACCAGGACCATATTTATTCTCCCACCTGAAATGACTGAAAAGAATTTATGAATCTATATATACAGTTTTCAAGACACTGGACATTAAGCAACTAAAGTGAGTGATAGCTGAGAGATGGGGCAAAGGAAGCAAGCCCTAAGACTGCTCCACCTTACTCCCTTGAGTGAGTTCTTGGGCTACCGAACAGAGGAAAAACCATTCTACTCCTAGGTATTTACTCAAGAAAAATAAAAATGTATGTCCACACAAAGACTTGCTCGTGATGTTTATAGCAACAGCTGTATTTGTAAGAGCCAAAAATTAGAAACAACACAAATATGTAAATAAAATTTGATGTATCTCCAATGGAATAGTACTGAGTATAAAAAGGAATAACTATTGCTATATGCAACAAAGAGATAAATCTCAAAATAATGATACTGAGTAAAAAAAACTAGACAAGGGAACATACCATATGCTTATAATTTATATAAAATTCTATAAAATGCAAATGAATCTAAAGTGACAAAAAAACAGATCAGTGGTTGGTTGAGTGTGGGAAAGGACTGCGATGGTAGATAAGGAAACTTTAGGGGTGATGGATATGTTAATTATCTTGACTATATGAATGGTTTCATAGGTGCATGTACACACCAAAACTCAGCAACTTCTATACTTCAAATATGTTCAGGTTATTGTAGGTCAAGTATGCCTTAATAAAGCCTTTAAAATAAACAGAAAGTGTTTAAATTAACAAGATGAAAGGTTTCTTTCTTCTTGCTGTAATTTGTTTTGGTTTGTTATCATAGAATGTAAGTGTCATTAAGAGTGGATGTATAGTTTATCTTACTCATTTTGGATCTCTAGTGCTTACAATTAGGTGTGTTCCAATGACTACTTCTGAGTAAGAAATTACTTCCAAAATGGAGTAGCATAAAATGGCCATATGTCATGCTCATGGATTCTGTGCATCAGGAATTAGGGAAGAGTGGTGATGGCTTCTCTCTGCTCCATGATGTTTGGAGTCCCAACAAAATTGCTGGGGACTGAGGACATTTAGGGTCCTTTTAATCACCACATAGTCCCTTCATGTGATCTCCTCAGCATGGAGGTTCTGGGGCAGCAAGACTCCCATCCGTTCTGGGCTCTCAAGGTATGGCACCTAAGAGAGAGATCCAGGAAGAAGTTGGACCTAGTTCCAGAAGTCAGGAAGAGTCACTTCCACCACACTGTTTTTAGTTGAAGCATTTATAAAGATCTGCCCAGGTTTAAGGCAAGAGAACAAAGAGTGCACTTCTCAATGGAGGAATTCTCAATGTATTTGTCAACATTTTAAGGAGAGCATATGGGATGGAATATATATTGGTTCAGCTACCTTTGAAAAAAATGAGTCTGCTACACAATGTTTGTGTCATTAAATGAATATATAAAAAGGGTTAGTCATTTCAACTTTGCTTACAGTCCTCCGTGCTACATAAAATTCAGGCATTCATTCTACAAATAGCTAGGATGCATTTTCTATATTATGTGGATTCAAAGAGGAATGTTATAACCTATATCTTGGATGAAAAATCTAATATTTTAATAAGATAAATATATGCAAAAAGATAAAGGGAAAAATTTGAGTAATGGCAATTTGTCATGGAAGGTTTGATAGGTCTTGGGTAATATATGTAGGGGCTATCAGCATTTTAAGAAGGCAGAGACTCCCAGCAGCTGAAGAAATTAGTAGATCCTACATGAGATGTGTACTATTAGAAGTAGGACTCAAAAGATGAGTAAGATTTCTACAGAAGATGCTGGAAGATGTTGGAAGTAAGGAAATACGCAGAAAAGTTTGATTCAAGTAATTGTCTAAACCTAGCACATTAACTGAAACTCCAAGAACCCTCTTAAAGTGACAGATTCCACACCCCACCTCCAAGATGTTCCAATTTATGAAATGCCCCCCCCCCCAAATTTTGATGACCAAATAGATTTTAGAACCACTGATAGGTCTACATAGATGGGAGTGAAGGTATCTATTTTAAAAGTTTGGGGACTCAAAATATGAGTTAACCGGTCTGCAAAGGAACTGATGATTATTCCACCTATAGTAATTTATCTCAGCACCACACTCTCCAGCTAAACCCTGAATGGTGGTGACAAATCAGATCATGAATTAGTAAATGATAAATGATAAATAATAGTAGCATTAATTACTTGAGGATGCATAGATGAGCCTACAGTGTAACTTGAAATTATAATGTTTTAAACATGGAATTTTAGAGCCAGGAGAAAGTTTAGCAATCTGTTAAGTCATTTACCTAAGGTCACAGACCTATTTATTTCTTCCTTAAAAGTATATATGAAGTTACTGATAGGCACCCTCATATTCTCTGTGGAGGAGACTGTGAAAGCTGGTTTCACAGGGACAGTTTTATTGGAGAAATATTTTGTGATATGGAATGAAAGGTGCCTTATACACATAAGATGTTATGCCTATCATATTGCTGTCATATTATTTATAAAGCATAGGCTCTTTGTATCATTTTTATGCACTAGTAGATTTTGGCAGTTCTGTGGTTTTTCTCTGGTACATGATTTATTGTGTCAACTAATCCTGAAACAAAAAAATCCACAGTAAATAAGTAGATAAATTGACGTTTGTCCAGCAAGATGGTACAGTATGAAATCTGTATTTCTTTGTAGAAATTGAAAGCTATATGAGAAATGCAATCATTGTTTGGCAGTTATGAATAGTTAAGTCTGTCCTTTGCCAAAATTTCTAATTTCTAATTAAGATTATAGGTAATATTTCTCTCTGTCTCTGTCTCTCAGAATGACATCTGTGGGTCTCTTTTGATAATGAATACACCAAGGGACCCAGAGTTAAGTCTAGGCCTCAGAACTAGGAACATTTCCATCAAAGATGGTTTGTTAATAATAAAGTAAGGAGGAAAAAAGCTATTTGCTTCTTTTGTGGCTCTGACCCTCCCTTGGTCCTGCCAGGCCTGCCTGAGCATCAGCAGAGTTCAGTGGTAATTAAAGCAACAGTGTTGTGAAAAAAGTGTGAATTACTTTTACGGGAAGACTTGGATGTTGCTGGTGACTGACAAAGCACAGCGGGGGGCTCTGCAGGATATTAAAGAGTGATGGTAGTCCCTGTGTTGTAAGGTGGCTTTTCAGCACAATACAAAATTGTGACTTTTCACAAGTTGATATCTCTGGAACCATTCGAGTTATCAGCTTAAAATTTAGGTTTTTCTTTCTTTCTTTCCTTTTTTCCTCCCTTCCTTTGGCAAGGTTGTGGAGCAAAACTATGTCACATTTCATGAAATGTGGTATGGTGGTTGGAATGATGGAGAGCTAAAGTATATTTTCTTTCTTTTCTTCCCCTGGATTTTTGACTCTATTATGGAATTATTTCAACCTTGAAGATTGTTGAAAATAGTGAGGAAAAAAAGCTATAAAGGATCATATGTTCAACCCTCTCTTGGCAAGTTATTTCAATGTCAACTATCTAAGCTTTCTGTTCTGTCATTTTTAAAGAAGAAAGAAGTACAGACCAGCACTCTTTGACAATGCCAAGGAATGCCAACTCTGCACTCTCGACAGTGGGGTATAAATATCCGCATGGATGGTGAGCTCATTCCACCAACCCAGCCAGGAAAAGTTCTGATCTTGCTCTTTATTGCTGCAAATCTTGTTAAGCCAACGCCCACACAGGTATGATATAATGTTGATTCTGCTCCTTATCCAGTGAGAAAAAAATGTCTTTAGCTAAATCCAATAAACTACATTCTGCAGACGTGAAGCAGGAGAATAAAACAGCTCAATAGGCTATTAATCATTTTTCATTTTATATGTTATCAGACACATTATCAGTATTCCTGAATCAGGTTTCTAGAGCACATATGAAATTCTATGTAACGGCATTACCAACAGACTGGGCATCCTGCCTTGGTACAAAATAGGAAAAGATGTAACTGAAAGGCAGTGGGGAATATGTATGTAATGTGAGCTTGTATTTGTGATATATTTCTGGTATAAATGAGGAATCATATATTGGGGGATATGCATATGCTCTTTATCGTTTATCACTTCCTTCCTTAAGCAAATGAATTGAGATGATAAGCAATATTCCTGCTCTTGGCATATTTTCAGTAACCCTGGCCACATCTGACATCAGGGGACCCTCTATGGATCAATGTCAGTATTGTGGGTAACAGCACAGATACTGGAGTCCTAGTGTCCTCACAGACTGTACAACTACAATTTCCTCATGTGTAAAAAGGGTGTAATAACCATTCCCACCTTACTGTGAAGATAAAGTGAGTTAAAATATAGAAATTGTTTAGCAAAATGCCACGGGCATGGCATGCAGGAAACAATTGATAAAAGGTGTTATCATCATCATCATCATCATCATCGTCACCATCAAACTCGGTGCTATAATGAAGCAAGGTGAATCTGGGAATTCCCTTTGCTTTTAGATACACTGATTCTGTTTGATTTGCCAATCAATGGGGTAATATTTTTAAAGTAGTGCAAGGTTATAAAATGGCATTTAGGGGATGAGGCTGTGACATGCCAAACAATAGACTCTTTAAATAGACAACAATGATATAAACAGAATAACTGGGGTGCTCCAAATGACATTCTTTCACCCCACTAGTGCAAAGTTTAATTAGTATGTAAATAGCATACTCATTTACAATTGACACAATGCCACCTCTTTTCATGCCAAGCTGTCAGGGCCTATGAAACTGCAAAATTCCTGACATTAAACATTTGTTGTAAACTGATCCTTCCAAAAGTAACTTAACTAAAGCTGAAAAGGTGGGAAAAGTGATAATTGCTTTTTTTTTTTTTAAACCACTTCTCCATTCTTTCTTTCAGAGGAAGGGGTCCAAGCTGCTTTTAGGGAGAGGTACAGCACATTATATCAGGCTTAGGGTGGATTCTATAAAAGAAAAAACCTAGGAACCACCAATCCCAGAGTGATGAAAAGCAAAACGGGTAAGAAAAAAAAAATACCCTCAATTGACACAGCTATTTTCATCACATCAAATCAGCCATCTGTTCTTGACATAGTTTATTATCATTAGGAAGATTTTCTCAATTCAGACATGGTGATGAGGAAAGATGAAGAATTAACCAGATAAATAGCCAATTTGGAAAATTCAGGCTGAGACCCTTTCCCTCAATTTCCACTCCCTCTTTTCTCCCTGCTCCATCATCACACTCCAATTATTCCAAGAAAAGCTTCAATGACATGATTAGACATGTTTATAGTGTTGTTTTTCTCCCACTTGCATTTGGCATAACAAACTAAACACGCTAGGTATCAAATCACACAAAGGTGACCAACATTGTATGAAAAAAATAATAATTTTCCATTGTTAAAAATTACTGCATAAACTTAGAATGACAGGTGGCCACAGTTAAGGGTGAAGGAATTAAATACTCTGAATTGTAGTATAAATTGCTGATGCTTTCCTCCTGGAACTTATTCATTAGAAATCCATCAATTTACCTTCGGATAAGAGTATTTAGAGAAGAACATTTTCTTTGAAATCATCATGGAGTAATTCCAACAGCTCTGTGTGGGATAATCTGGAAGGAATAAGTAAACGTTGGAAACTGATAATAAAATGAAAATATTTAAATCGTATGTTTAATCCTGACTTCATAAAGTGAAGTTGGAAATTCATAAAAGTTAAGTTCATAAATTTAGGGTAAAACAGCTAAAAGAAAAATTCTTGACAAATATCAACACAACTACTTGAAAAAATTAGTCAAGCTGGTTATTTTATCTACATAACGTCAAAAAACAAGTTTGACTAATTCTCCCTCAAACAGTTCACAAAATCATGATGTTAGATTTATAAAAACTGAATCCACAGATTTGGGACTATAATTAAAATAATATCTTTTTGACTGAAAATTTAAAAATGGGAAGGGCAATAACTACTGAAGTTAAACCATGTATATTCCTTCATAAAGGTACTTCCATCCTAACACCCAGGTTAGGATAGATCCTTTCTTTGATACCATTCCTGTGATCTTTTATTCTTATTATTTATTTTTTAAAATATCTTATTTCATTTATTTGACAGAGAGAGAGAGAGAACAAGCTGGGGGAGCAGCAGAAGGAGAGGGAGAAGCAGACTCCCTGCTGAGCAGGGAGCCTGATACGGGATTCGATCCCAGGACCCTGGGATCATGACCTGAGCCGAAGGCAGACTCGTAACTGACTGAGCCACCCAGGCACCCTATTCTTATCATTTATACCACAATATCTGACTTGTTTTAATTGCCAAAAAGAAAGTTCTAACTCCTCATTCTTCAAAACCTGTCAGAGTTGTCATTGTTGCTAGACTTCTTTTTTGGCACACTCTTTTCTTGATTTTGTCTATGTCATACAATCTTGACTGTTCTCATGACTATTAGAATTCTCTTGGTTTACTCTGTTGCCCCAACACAGCTAAATATAGATGCACTCATTTCAACCTAGCATTCATCAATTCAACAAATATCTGTTGAGAATCTACAGTAAGTCAGGTGCTGTGCTAGGTGCTGTGCATATAGTAGTAGGCCAAGTTGATGTGGTCCTTGCCATCCTGGAGCTTACGTTTCTAAACCAGAGGTCAGCAAACTAAAGCCCTTGGGCCAAATCCAGCCACTCACCTGTTTTTGTAATAGCTTTTTATTGGAACAGAGCCATGCCAATTTATTTAATTGCTCTACAATGACATAGTTAAGTAGTTGCAACAGAGACCTTTGGCCCACAAAGCTTAAAATATTTACTCTCTGGCCCTTTACAGAAAAAGTTGGCTGACCCTGGTAGACTCTAGATCCATCATCAACCATTCCAGCTCTGCATTCTTTCTCTTAGAGAGTGCATTTTTGGTCTCTTATGGTTTGAATTACTTCTTCTACAGAAATGACTCCATAACCTCTATCCACAGTCATGGCCTATCTTTTGAACTTCAATCACATACTTCTAACTGCTTACTTAGCATCCCCACCTACCCACCCAGCAAATATACCACCATTACTTCAAGATAACATAGCTAGGACTGATTTCATCTTTTCCCCAAAGAAGATGGTTTACTACCAACAACCTCCCAATCACTAGGACTTGAAAAGTTGGTCTCTCACCTTCTTCCAACATCCAAGTAGCAAGAAATAAAAAACAAATACACAGATTCTTTATATCTGTCAACTAAATTCTGTTTCTATCACTACTTGGACCTAGACCCTAAAGCCTTATACTTAGAATAATGTAATCATCAATCAATCTCCCTATAGTCAACCTCTTATTTCTCCAGTGATCTTTCAGTTTCCTTAATATATCACTCTATATAAGTCTTCATGATCCTCAGTAGCTCCCCATTACCATGAGTAGGGGTTCTTGACCTGTGGTTGAGGCTCTCCCTTGGGGGGATGCTGCACAATGACTTCAAGGGGTCCTCAAATCCCACTGAACACACTAAGAATTGCCTGAAGGCTGAGTCTCCCAAGTGGATATGTCACTATTTCCATTTTTCAAATGTGCATAGATGTTGTTCTGATAATTAAAATATAAATTTGCTTACATTGCAATTTACTAGTTTCATCTTAAATTTTTCTCATTCTTTATTTTCCCAAGTAATTGATTCTAAAGGTGCAACTACTTTAATGTATTTTGTAATAAAATGGTCCTTGCTGGCCATTACATGCCTACTCTACCCTTAGGGAGAGTCTATTATGGATTCACAGGGACACATGGGAGCCTAGGACCTCAGCTCTTGGAAGGGAAAGTGAAAGGTAAAAATGTCTACTGTATCTCTCTCCTCTCCCCTCCTTTCCTTTCCTCTCTTCTCCTTGGACAAAAACTACGGACTTGAAGGACTTCATGGGTTACAGAAAGGCCTTTGAAAAACAGAAGACTGCTCAGGCCTAACTCAGCTCTAGACTTCAGGGGAAAGGAATGCAAGGGTCCTGGGTGTTTCCACACTATCTGGTTCTGCTGATCAGAGAGTGCGAGCCGATCTGGACAGAATTTAATAAACAGACACATGCTTAGTAAATGATGCACATGTGGTAGCTTTGTCCTCTCATATTTCTTGGGAAACTAAAAAAGGTGGTAGAAAAGTGGACATGAGTATAGATGGAAGACAGGGGCAGGAAACAACTAAGAACAAAGTCCACACTCTTAGCCTTGTAGTATCAGTTGTTTTTAGCTTGGTCCTTGTGCCCGTTTCCAGCTTTGCCTCCCACCCTCTCCCTATTGACCATCTGTGGTGGTTCTCCTCCCGCCCTGGCATATTATGTGACTGTGTCTCTGACACCCAGCACAGTGCTATCAACCAGCAAGCCAAAAGAAGTACAAAACTGTTTGTGTTAACAATATCCACTGGCTGCAGAGTAACCCTAAAGCGCTACTTTTTGTTTATGTGATCATTAGTTTGTCGTGGTAAACACTCGGCTGATTTATGGAAACCATACTTCAGAAACTTCTCTGACATCACAAAACTTAGAGGGAGGTAGACTGGTAAAGTGGGACAAGACTTGGAGACAGGCTTATCATTAATTAGCTGTGCAATTCTGAGCTGGTTAATTTCTCAGAAATTCAGTCCCCTCTGTAGTTAACTAGGATAACAACTGCTCCTTCATTTTAGTTATAATGATTAAAGGAGATGAAGTATGTAAGGGTCCAGCATGGTCCCTCACACATGTTGGTACCCAACAGGTGTTCCTTGAAGAGAGAAGGAGAGGTGAGGATTTGGGACTAAAACAAGGCCCATTATACATATTCCACCTGGTTTAGTGTAGGATTGAATCATGTTTAGCCTGGGGTTATATTTCAAGAATAGCCACAGTTGGGCAGGTTGCTCTGACACAGTTAAAGATAATTCTTGGATCTTAGAGTGATTAACCAGGAGTGAATTAACATTTATTAAGCTCCTATGGCACATCAGCTAGGTTAGTGGGGCTTTTTGAATGTTTTATTTCACATTGACAACTACTCTCTGATATAGATAGTGTTACTTCTCCTGTTTATGACATTAAGAAAAATATGGCCAGAATAGGTCCATAAAATTGCGTGTACTCATTCAGTTATTAAACAGCAGAGAGAGGACTTATAACCAGGTCTAGGTGATTTTCCTATAGAGACACTTTAATAGTCTCCTAACTACCTAGAATTAACACAATTGGCTCATGATGGGAGCCATGACTGCTTATAGCTGCCTTTGTGCCTTTGGTCTGGTTCTTTGAGTCTGTCTGAAAGATAATTTTGATTTCTGGAAAGTCAAATTCCCTTTCCTCACTTGCTTCAGCAGGGAGTTGGTGGAAACTGTTTACAGCCAGAACTTGCAGTGTGCAGCTCAAAAACAGGCTCATATATAAGTAAATAGTAAGCAAAATAAGGATAAAATGATGACATTGTTCAAGAAACAGCTTTAGGTCCTTGGAAATGATTATTTCTGTTTGCCTGCAACTGTAAAAATGAGTTTCAGGTAATAGCTTTTCTTTTATATGGTAAATGATGAATGACCATTTAAACATTGACTCATCCACCAACCAAGATATAAAAAACATAAAAACTTACTGGGCTAAAAGGGAATTTGAAGTCTGAAGTCACCTGATTTTTCAACTTGGTGATTACACCATGGGGACATTCATTTGTCTTTCCTTCAGCTCTGGGATTGCATAAAATATATTTCGCCAGCCAAGAAAATCAAGCCCTTTAGGTCCTACACATTATACTTTTTCCTAACCCTGTATATGTTTTTCATCCAAGTTAGTATATTCTCTTAGACTTTGAAAACTATGATGTCAAGTCAAAGTACCCATAAAGCACCCAAGAAAAGTGAAAATATCCATCTTTGAATACTTATTTTGCCAAAAGAATGTATAAAAATTTTACTCTCTTGTAAGGGTCAGGCTTGGCAGAGCCTTGGATGGGAAATCACAGTCCATAGAGAGAGCAAATCAGAAGAACAAAAACAAAGCAAAAAGAAACACAAGTTCAACAAGGAAAAATATTTGTGTAAGCACTTATTGTTACTTTCTACCTTTTTCAAAAATAATATCACAAAAATAAATATCTTCACAAATATAAAACCCCATGTTCAGTTTCCACTTAAACCCAACAACACTAGCAATATAATGCCTTACAGTGAAATGTTTAAAAGAGAGACAAGGAAAGAGAGTGAAAATGGGGGAAGGAGAGAATGTATATAATTTTTCTGGCATCAAGGGAATAGGGGAATCTGACTTTGAAATTTTCATTAACTTGTTTGGCAGATCACAAAATTCTCAAAATTCACCAATTCAGTGTCTTCCTTTGGGAAGCAAGTCCTATGGGATAAGCATAGCTTTGGATAAGTGTTACTATCTCCACCCACCCCCCAACAATCCCCCACCCCCCCATTCCCTCCAGCCAGAGCAGTATACATACTTTGTTAAATCCATTATTTTTTTGCAGTGGGCTGGGGCAGACATCTGGTCTGACTACAGGCCCTGACCACCAACTAAAGCCTCTCAGAGGACAACACAGGAAGAGTGCCCTGCAGTTCAGTACAACCACAGCTCTAGCAAACACTTGGTCTGACTCAGCTTAAGTGGGGGCAACCCCAGACAGGCCCATTAACAACACAGGGACCAAATGCTGCCCAAAACAGGCAAAGAGAGCCATTACAGACAACTGGACTAAAGGTAAAAGCAGCTCAGCCACAATAGAAGGGCACACGCAACACAAATAGGAGGCATCCCCCAAACACCGGGTTCTGGTGAACAGGGGACATTGGATTGCTGGGCACTTCAGGACCTCTTCTTCATACAAAAGCAGGAGATGTAGCTGACTTTCCTAACCCAGAAATAGACACAAAGAGTTAGGCAAAATGAGGAGACAGAGGAATATGTCCCAAATGAAACAACAGGACAAAATCACAGCAAGAGAGCTAAACAAAGTGGAGATAAGTAATATCCCTGATAGAAAATTTAAAGTAATGATCATAAAGATACTCACTGGATTGGAGAAAAGAGTGGAGGACCTCAGTGACACCCTTACAAGAGACAAAACATAAAAAAGAACCAATCAGAGATGAAGAACTCAATAACTGAAACAGAAATGGAATAAATAGTGTACTAGAGGAAGCAGAAGAATGGATCGGTGACCTGGAGGACAGTAATGGAAAGCATTCAAGCTGAACAGGAGAGAGAAAAAAAATTAAAAAGGAAGACTGATTTAAGGAACTCAGATACAACATCAAACATTATAACATTCACATTATAGGAATCCCAGAGAAGAGACAGAAAAAGGGTCAGAAAATTTATTTGAAGAAGTAATAGCTGAAAACTTCCCAAACATAAGAAAGGAAACAAAAATCTAGATCCAGGAGGCACAGAGAGCCCCCAACAAAATCAGCCCGAGAAGTTTCACACCAAGACACATAGTGATTAAAATGACAAAAAGCAGTGATAAGGAGAACTTTTAAAGCAACAAGAGAAAAGAAGTTTTATACAAGGGCAACCCCATATGGCTATCAGCTGATTTTTCAGCAGAAACTTTGCAGGCCAGAAGAAGAAAAAAACCTGCAACCAAGAATACTCTATCAAGTAAGGCTATAATTCAGAATAGAACGAGAGATAAAGAATTTCCCAGACAAACAAAAGTTAGAGGAATTCATGGTTACTAAACCAGCCCTACAAAAAATGTTAAAAGGGCCTCTGAGTGGAAAGGAAAGACCATAAGTAAAAGTAAGAAAAGTAGGAAGCAAAAAGCAGTAAAATTAATTACATCTATAAAAATCAGTTAAGGGATTCACAAAGTAAAAGGATGTAAAATATGAAACAACATGCCTTAAATGTAGCGTGGGGAGAAGAGTAAAGAATGGGTTCAAACTTAGGCAACCATTAACTTAATATAGACTGCTATATGCATAAGATGTTATTTTTAAACCTAATGGTAACCATAAATTAAAAACCACTAATAAAAATGCAAAAAATAAAGAGAAAGGAACCCAAATGTATCTCAAAAGAAAGCAAACCATGAGAAAAGAGTGCAACATAAGAAAGGAACAGAGAATTACAAAAACAACCATAAAGCAGGTAACAAAATGGTGATAAGTACATACCTATCAGTAATTACTCTGAATGTAAATTGACTAAATACCCCATTGAAAAGACATCGGGTGGTGGAATGGATAAAAAATAAGACTCATCTATATGCTGCCTACAAGAGACTCATTTCAGAACTAAAGACACAGGCAGACTGAAAGTGAAGGGATAGAACAGCATTTATCTGCAAATGGAAGTGAAAAGAAAGCCAGGGTAGCAATACTTGTATCAGACACAATAGACTTCAAAAGAAAATTATAACAAGAAACAAATGAGGACACTACATAATCATAAAGGGAACAATCCAAAAAAGAGATATAACAATTGTAAATATTTATGCACCTAACAATTGTAAATATTTATGCACCCAAGTACATAAAGCAGCTAACAACAAACATAAAGGAAGCAATCAATAGTAATATAATAATAGTAGGGGACTTTAACACACCACTTACATCAATGGATAGATCATACAGACAGAAAATCAACAATGAAACAGTGGTTTTGAGTGATACATTGAACCAGATGGATCTAACAGACATATTCAGAACATTCCATCCTAAAA
Organism: Mirounga leonina; assembly: GCF_011800145.1. Taxonomy (NCBI): domain Eukaryota; kingdom Metazoa; phylum Chordata; class Mammalia; order Carnivora; family Phocidae; genus Mirounga; species Mirounga leonina. The sequence goes on from NW_023270305.1 coordinate 54,302,612, forward strand.
CAACAGAAAACACATTTTTTTTCAAGTGCACATGGAACATTCTCCAGAAGAGATCACATGTTAGAACATAAGCCAAGACTCAACAAATTCAAAAAGTTTGATGTCATACTATACATTTTATTGGACAAGACAGGGCTATGAAACTAGAAATCAACCACAAGAAACAGTCTAGAAAGAACACAAATTTATATAGAGGTTAAATTACATGCTACTAAACATGAATGGGTCAACCAAGAAATTCAAAGAGGAAATATAAAATACATAGAGACAAATGAAAATGAGAACACAATGGTTCAAAATTGCTGGGATGCAGCAAAAGCTGTTTTAAGAGGAAATTTATAGCAATATAGGCCTACCTCAAGAAGAAAGAAAAGTCTCAAATAAACAATCTAACTCTACACCTAAAGGAGGTACAAAAAGAAGAACAAAACCCAAAACCAGTAGAAGGAAGGAAATGATAAAGATTAGAGCAGAAATAAATGAAATAGAAACTAAAAAAACCCAATAGAACACATCAAAGAAACCAGGATCTTGTTCTTTGAAAAGGTCAACAAAATTGATAAACTTTTGGCCAGTCTCATCAAAAGAGAGAGAGAGAGAGAGAGGACTCAAATAAACAAAATCAGAAATGAAAGAGGAGAAATAACTGACACCACAGAAATGCAAAGGATTATAAGAGATTATTATGAAAAATTATATGTCAACAAATTGAACAACCTAGAAGAAATGGATAAGTTCCTAGAAACATATAACCTCCCAAAACTGAATCAGGAAGAAATAGAAAATTTTAACAGACCAATTACCATCAATGAAAATGAATCGTAATCAAAAAACTCCCAACAAACAAAAGTCCAGGACCAGGTGGCTTCATAGGTAAATTCTACCAAACATTGTAAGAAGAGTTTTTTTGTTTGTTTGTTTGTTTTGTGTTTTGTTTTGTTTTGTTTTAAGAGTTAATACCTATTCTTCTCAAACTGTTCCAAAAAATGGAAGAGGAAAGAAAGCTTCCAAATTTATTCTATGAATCCAGCATTACCCTTATACTAAAACCAGATAAGGAGACTACAAAAAAAGGTAACTACAGGCCAATATTTCTGATGAATATAGATGCCAAGATCCTCAACAAAACATTAGGAAACCAAATACAACAATACATTAAAAAATCATTCACCAAAATCTAGTGGGATTCATTCGTGAGATGCAAGGGTGGCTCAATATTTGCAAATTAGTCAAAGTGATATATCACATTGACAAGAAAAAGAATAAAAACCATAGATGCAGAAAAAAGCATTTGACAAAGTACAACACCCATTCATGATAAAAACCCTCAGCAAAATAGGTTTAGAGGGAATATACCTCAACATAATAAAGGCCATACATGAAAAACCCACAGCTGATATCATACTCAATGGTGGAGAACTGATAGCTTTTCCCTTAAGATCAGAAACAAGTTAAGGATGTCCACTCTTGCCACTTTTATTCAACACAGTATTCGAAGTTCTAGCTATAGCAATCAGACAAGAAAAAGAAATAAAAGGCATCCAAATCAGCAAGGAAGAAGTAAAACTTTCACTCTTTCAGATTACATGATACTATATATAGAAAACCCTAAAGACTCCACCAAAAAACAAAAAAACAAAAGCAAATACACACACACACACACACACACAAACCAGTAGAACTGATACATGAACTCAGTAAGTTTGCAGGATACAAAATCGATATACAGAATCTGTTGCATTTTATCACTAATAATGAGGTAGCAGAAAGAGAAATTAAGAAAACAATCTCATTTACAATTGCACCAAAAATAATAAAATACCTAGGAGGTGAACGGCCTCCTGATAACTATGAAACTTTGATAGGAGAAATTAAAGATGACATGAACAAATGGAAATATATTTCATGCTCATGGATCGGAAGAACCAATATTGTTAAAATGTCCATACTTTCCAAAGCAATATACAGACTTAATGCAATCCTTATCAAAATACCAATAACATTTTTCACACAACTAGAACAAATAATCTTTAAACTTGTATGGAACAACAAAAGACCTCAAATAGCCAAAGCAATCTTGAAAAAGAACAAAACTGGATGTATCACAATCCCAGATTTCAAGATATACTACAAAGCTGTAGTAATCAAAACAGTATCATACTGGCAAAAAAATAGACATATATAAACCAATGGAATAGAATAGAGAACCCAGAAATAAACCCATGATTATTTGGTCAATTAATTTTTGACAAAGGAGGCAAGAATATGCAATAGGGAAAAGGGACTCTCTTCAACAAATAGTGTTGGGAAAACTGGACAGCTACATGGAAAAGAATGAAATTGGACCACTTTCTTACACCATACACAAAAGTAAACTCAGAATGGATTATACCTAAATTTAAGACCTGAAACCATAAAAAATCCTAGAAGAGAACACAGGCAGTAATTTCTCTGACATCAACCATAGCAACATTTTTCTAGATAGGTCTCCTGAGGCAAGGGAAACAAAAACAAAACTACACTATTGGGATGGCATCAAAATAAAAATCTTCTGCACAGGAAGGGAAACAACCAACAAAAATGAAAGACAACCTACTGCATGGGATTGTATTTTCAAATGACATATACAATAAAGGGTTAGTATCCAAAATATAGAAAGAACTTATACAATTCAACAACAAAAAACCAAATAATCCAATTAAAAATGGGCAGAAAACATGGATAGACATTTCTCTGAAGAAGACCTGCAATGGCCAACAGACACATGAAAGATGCGCAACATTACTAATCATCAGGGAAATGGAAATCAAAACCACAATGAGATATCATCTCATGCCTGTCAGACTGGCTAGAATCAAATATACAGAAATAAATGTTGGTGAGGATGTGTAGAAAAAAGAACCCTTGTGCACTCTTGGTGAGACTGCAAACTGGTGTAGTCACTATGGAAAACAGTATGGAGGTTTCTCAAAAAATTAAAAATAGAATTACCATATGATCTAGTAACTGTACTACTGTATTACACTATATATATATATAGTGTAATATTACTCAGCCATAAAAAATAATGGTATCTTGCCATTTGAAACAACATGGATGGATCTAGAGGGTATAAAACTAAATGAAATAAGTCAGTCAGAGAAAGACATGCCATATGATTTCATTCACATGTGGAATTTAAGAAATAAAACAAATAGACAAAGAAAAAAATAGACAAACTAAAAAACAGATTTTTACCTATAGAGAACAAACTGATGGTTTCCAGAGGGGAGGTGGGTGGAGGGATAGGTGAAATAGGTGGATTAAAAGTACACTTAGCACTGAGTAATATATAGAATTGTTGAACCACTATATTGTACACCTGACACAAATATAACATTGTATGTTAACTATACTGGAATTAAAATTTTTAAAATTACTTGAGGCTTAATATTTTAGCCAGGCTAAATCTTTTTTTTTCTTTTAATTTTATTTATTATGTTATGTTAATCACTATACATTACATCATTAGTTTTTTTTTTTTTTTAACATATAATGTACTATTTGTTTCAGAGGTACAGGTCTGTGATTCAACAGTCTTACACAATTCACAGCACTCACCATAGTACATATCCTCCCCAATGTCTATCACCCAGCCACCCCATCCCTCCTACCCCCCACCACTCCAGCAACAGTCAGTTTGTTTCCTGAGATTAAGAATTCCTCATATGAGTGAGGTCATATGATACATGTCTTTCTCTGATTGACTTATTTTGCTCAGCATAATACCCTCCAGTTCCATCCACATCGTTGCAAATGGCAAGCTTTCATTCCTTTTGATGGCTGCATAATATTCCATTGTATATATATTTTATCATTTTTTTCTGAAACATAGTATCTTTAAATGTACTTAATCAGGTCCTCCCTCAATTTCAGGGCAATTTTCTACATTTACATTGTGGAATTCTATTCTAGATGGATATTATAAGTCACATTAAATCATCTTTATCTTCATTCCTTTATAACACTTTATTTCTAATTGCTTTATTTCTTTGTCTTTTCCCTCTGCACTTATTGTGAATATCTTGACTTCTCTCTATCAGGACTTGTAGTACACCTATGCTTATAAGTCTGCAGAATGGGTTTCTGGAAGTGGGGAGGCTAAACTGAGGTGACATATGGGAGTTAGGGCATAGGACCTTTGAAGTTGTGTTCCCACATCGACGTTCACTATGTAAACTGTGTTTAGTTCCTTATAGCTTAAAGAGCAATTTCAGGTATATCATCTCATTTAACCTTTACAGAACCCTAAGAGGTAGACAGGGAAATATTATTTCTACTTCTTAGATGCATGTAAGTAATCAACTGAATCATTCTCCTATAATTAGAATATTAATGTCAATATAACATTGTTGTTTAGCTGACACAAACTTTTTCTCTGTTGCCCATCTCCACTATAAAGAAAAATACTCATTTTGCCACATCGGTGCAGCTTGGCATGGCCATGTGACATATTTCTGACTGATAAGATGAAAGAACTTCTGCTGCAGGAGCATATTGGGGGAAAGCTTTTACTTTTCTGACAAAGCAATGGATATGTGCTAACATTTCAGTTTCCCTGATTCCTTCTTCCCTTGACATGAACACAATGCCAAGAGATGGGGCAGTCATGAGACAAAGTACAGGAACAATTCATTTGATATTAGCCCCAATATGGTTAAATCATGGAACCAATGTCATCAGCTGTCTGACTATCTCTAAACTCCTATTCCAGGAAAAAAAAATAATCCTGCTTTTGTCTATCCCATATTATTTTGTATAACTTGTGGACAAAGTATTACTAATACTATCAACTGGTAATAATGTAAATGCATAGAGATTATTTAGGCTCAATATCATGTATAAATTTATCTTAAACTTAAATAAAAGTTTAAATCTTATAACCATCCTTATTTTTTTCCTGATAATTAACAAGATTATGTTACCTCCCATAAGGAACTGGAATCTTACCTGGGAAGAAAAACTTGGCATTTTAACACATTGGGCAAGTACTCAAAATAAATTGTTTCAAGAAGCAAAGTTAATTTATGCCATTTGAATAGAAAATAATATTAGTTTAATTCATTGTGTTTCCAAGTAAACCAGAAGAATAAGAATGACTAAAATTCTTTGTGTATAAATCTAAATATTTTCCTGATTTGCAAGAGTCTGCTAGACACTGAATGATTATTTTCATTTGCATAGTATAAGCAATTCACTTTCTCATACATCTTAAAAGTCTACCTACACAAGAGATAAGAATTATGTTGTTTTATATTAAAATTGATACAATTTCATGAATCATTTTCATTGACTGATGATTTATAAGCTCTTCCCCTTCTGGAAAACCTCATTATTTTTTGAAGCCTCTACTACTCTCCAAAAACCATCCCAACTTAATAAGTATCCTACCATGTTGTGCCAATTTACAAGTTATGGGTAATCTGGGCAAATCTTTTAATTGGTTTTGAATTGTGCAGTTTGTCTCAGAACTACATAAACATTAAATAATTCAGAGACTAAATGAAACCTTATAATGCAGCACACCAAAGTTGTTTAAACAAGTTTTTTTTTTGATAATCAGATAATTATACATAACTAGTCATCATTACTTCAAACAAATTATGTTTTGTTGAAGCATGAAAGAGGTTTCCTGGCACTCTTTTGAGTTCAACTAATCTTATTGACAATAGGTGTCTGTCAGCAAAACCTGTTTATTGGTGTTATGGCTTGGTTATACAGCATGTGTGGTTGCTGCTCTGTAGTAAGCTTCTCTTAATTATATCATTTTTCAAATAAATATTTGTATCTTTTATTTTGAAAAATCACAGGTTCAGTAAACTTGGCAAATGTGTGTATATTTTGAATACACAATGCTTTGTCTTTTATTCACTGTAGATTATCTGTAATAATACACTGCTTCGTAAGACAGCACTAGAGAAGAAAAAAAGGCAAGCAGTTGTTTGCTGTGCATTTAAGTACTTAAACGGAGTCACTCTGCTTTCAGACATTCTTGCTTGACTAATTCACCGGAGTCAAATGGTTTAGAGTGCTGTGTCATGCCAATCAAGAACATTAGCATCATTTGTGCAGTGGAAAAGCTTGTGTTGAAGGGAGGAGTGATTCTTTGGCTCTGTCTACACGGATTAAGTAAAATGGAAAACTAAGGCATTTATCCAACTAATTCTGACAAAAAGAAAAAAAAGTGGGGTCAATTATTCAAGTGGTTAGAAATGTCATGGAGTTCATTGGATAAGTACTCTACTATTTTTCCTTTTTTTTTTTTACAACTGGAATCGTTTTTGTGTTTCTGTAGAATGCGAGGCACACTAGGAATACCCTCATGGAGCATCACTTAGGGGACTGTCAAAGATAAAGGGACAGCAAATTCTTTGATATATCATTGCTTAAAGGGTTTAGCACATGTAGATAGGATGATGATAAACTACTTCCACATAATAGAGTGTACACCTAGAGGATCAGCATCCTTACTCCATGTCACTTTCTAAGAATGATAGTTTGAATTTATAAGGCAATTATTGTGACTTTGAATATACTAAGTTATTAGACAATGTTACTTTTGATTGTAATAAAATTGAGATAAGCTCTATTTAAACCACAGGGACAATAGATGATGCTCGCTTTCTTTGAGTATTGAGAAGTTCTTACTTTCAAGTTTAAAATATTTCAATAACTATATATACTTTCAAAAGTTAAAAAAAAATCTATGCCACCAGGGAAAACAGACAAGTAACAACATATAACAAATTTAAAGAAAATGTCTTAAGAGAATTACAGACTAACATTAATCATTCAAAAAATATTTATTGGACAACTTTGGGTCAAAAATTTTCTCTATATTATCATCTAAATTATCTTTCTTTCTAAAGAGAGAAAATAATTTGAAACATGTTCTACATAGGTCTATTAGATAAAACTTTCTTCCAACTAGATATTCTGATTTATTTTTCTCAGTTGAAGTATAGTTAAAATGTTCCAATATAATGAATTAATTTACAGTTGCACTTGTCTTAATTTTTACTTTATATAGTTTTTTGAAGATTTTGTTTTATATGTTTTAAGTGACTAGCATTCTAGAATTTTATATTTTCCATTGCACTGAATCATTCATCATTACCTAGTTATCTCTTTTAATCTCAGGAATTCTTTTCAGCTTATTGTCTATTTTGTCTGATAATAATCAAACTGCACTAGCTTTCTTTTTCCTTTTTGGTTTTGGATTTTGGTGGTATACTTTTTCCTATTCTTGTCCATTCAAGCTATTTGCATTTTTTTCAAACGATTTGCATTTTTATGTGTTACATATGTCTATTTGTTTTTCACTGGATCATTTAACCCGCTTAGATTTATTATAAATACTGATTAGTTAAGTTTAACTCTATCTTATTTTGAGTTAAAATTTTGTCTCTCCTTTTCTAGGTTCATTTTTGCCGCCTTCATTCTCTTCTTTTGAATGTACAGAGTATGGTTTCTCATTACATTTTTTTCTTTTTACTTAACACTGTGTTTCATTTCTTCTAGTAATAACTGGGAATTTTACCATGCATACCAACTTTTCAAATTCTGAAGCTAATCATCAATTCACGCTCCTTCCAAACAAATGTTAGGACACTATTAACTCTGAAAATTTCTTCCCTTTTCATTCAGTATTGCTATATGGATTTTTATTTTACCTTATTTTTCTCTTTTATAAACACAAAAGTGGTATTGTTTTATAGTCAATGTTTGTTTAGCCTTACCAACATATTAATTAGTTTCTTAAGATTATCATCCCTCATTGCATCTCAGACTTTTCACATGGAAATGTCTTTATTTCACCCTCACTCTTGAGATACATTTGTTGAATATGGAATTCTAGGTTCACATTAATTTTTCTTAGTGCACTGAAGATAATCTATTATCTCTGGCTTCTGTTGCTACTGATGAGAATGCGAGTGTTAACCATTATATTTACTTAGACAATTTATCTTTTCCATTTGATTTTAATATCATTTGTTTGTCCTTAATGATATCCAATTTTAGTACTATATCTCTTTATATATCTGTACATCTATGTATACATATAGATATAAATATAGATAAATGTGGATTTTAAAAATTTTTCCTTGGGATTTTGTGAATCTAAGGATGAGTGTTTTTCACTGGTTCTGAAAAATTGTTAGCCATTTTATCTTCAAATGTTGCTTCTCTCCATTCTTAATAAAACTTCTAAATATTTATGCCTTAGAGTTTTTACTCTATCCTCCATGTTTATTAATAACTCAGTCATGTTTTTGATCTTTTCATCTTACTTCACTACAATCCATATAATTTCTTCAGATACATCTTCCAGTTTATAAATTCTCTTTTTATCTGTGTCTAATCTAATTTTAGAGGTAAGTATTGAGTTTTTAATTTCAATTATATTTTTCTTTCACTGACCTCTTTGGTTAATTTTATACCTGCTTGGTCATTTTTTAATAAGATTCTGCTCTCTTGATCATTTTTAGCCCCTATTTTAATTTATTAAACATGCTAAACCTACTTAGTCTCTATTCTTTTTATTATATATTTTCAATATATGAAAATTTGGGATCAGGTTCTTTTGCTCATGTTTTCTGTGGATTTGTGTGTTTTGTAATTTTGAAATTGAGTTCACATTCTTTGAACTTTATTTATGCACATTTTTTGAGGTTTGGATTTAAATAGGCTCCTTTAGAGACAATTTGCATTTGTTCCTGCTAGGTACCTGGGGGTACTCATGATCAAGGATCACTTTAATTAAGGTGAGGTTTGAGTTTTATTTGCCCATCCATATCCAGGTGCTGTGAATTCCATTTGTAAACCTAGCTGGTAAAGATTGGCTTGTGGTGTGAATTGCCAAAGAAGAGGTTTTTCCTTTATTCAAAGTTCAAGATGAGCAATTTCTGTTGCTGATCCCTTGGGAGAAGGTAATATTTCTACTTACACTGAGATTGTGGCTCTTTAGGGTCCCAACTTTATAAAGAGGGTCACCTTTTAAACACCATATCCTTCCCTTGTGAGCATTACAACCTGTGAAGATGTAAAAAGGACACTCAAGTTCACCTAGGTTATCAGTGTCCTAAGGACACAAATCATAGTAACTGTTTTACTTGCCTCTTGGGTTCTAACTTTCATTAGTTTTTGACCTCTGAGAACTATTAAACTTTCTTGCCATGTTATTGGAATACCTACAAATATGTATTCATATTTAAATCAGTATTTTTAGTTGTTACTGTGGGAGACTTAATCTCTGCCAAACTGCTAGAAAAACGGTGTCAAGAACTCCCATATCACCTGTGTCTGAGTGAATAAAATAAATAACTGGAAGAAATATCTTAGGAGTAGAGAATCCATGTACCTGGGTTTGTACTAACCACATTACTCATGATTGGCAGGATGCAGTGCAGCCACAGTTGTTCCAGTTGTCAGGACAAGTAAGTGTAAACACCATAATGTTCTCTGAAGGCTCACATGAAATTGAACCAATACCACATTAGCCTGAGAGAAGGCACTGCAATTCACCAGGTAGTTCTAAGTATCCTAATCTAGATGGCAACAGTGGTGACTGCAACAATGAAATTGTTTGGCTGACTCAGTGATGGTAATGGGAGATTTGAGGTTGATGTGAAGTCAGTTGCGGTGGGTATGGTTCCGGATTGGCTGTTCACAGGTGTGTCCTCTAAACTCACCTTTGCCACTAAAGGTCTGTGTAAGGTTGGGCAAGTTGTCTCTCCTCCCTGGGCTTTATTCTACTAATCTGTAAAGTGAAGATGCTGATGACATGTGAGACAAAAACCTGTGGCCTCTCACTTTCAGCTATCACTTTATCTCCTCTGGGGTCACCATATTTCTTCTGGTAATATGCTTACTGCTCCTAATGTTCAAAGAGCCTTTACTGAGTGATTCTAAAATGTTTCATAAAGTAATGAAATTAAGTGTCAGATGACTCAGATTTTACTGGAATAAAGGGAAAAAGAAACCCAGATTACCCCCATACAAGTGTTATTTATGAATGGTGGTAGTCAAAAGAGATTTAAGTGTAAGATATATCATAAATTATAATCTTTATGACAAATTATTTTCCTGTGCTCAAATTCCAGGTAATTTTTTTTTATTGTTGTAGTTGTTCTAGGATATTCTGTTAGTCCATTATTGGCTACATTATGAAAGTAATGAACCTCAAATTTTAGGGTCCCTCATTTGCACATGCCTCTTCCAAAGATCGCTTTCCTCTAATTATAAGTAACATTAATCAGTAACATTAATTAAATTAATGTTAAGTAACATTAATTAAGTAACATTAATTAAATAACATTCCTCTCAATTAAATAACATTAACTTTTCTACTTAATTTTTATTTGTAATTTTATATATTTTTCAAAACATGGTCACCCAAATTGTATAAATTTTAGGGCCCATTAAACCTGAATCTGCCCTCTTTACCCCTTTGTTGAATAAAGAATACTATTTCCTCCTTGTTTTCTTTGACTTAACACTTCTCTCAACTTCCACTAAAGAAAACAAACTAACAAACAAAAAAAGGGATTTTTTGATTCAGTTATACTTAGAGAGTATGGCTCTGATCTGTTAAAACTAGAGAGCAATTTTATCATTACGCAAAAACTCTTTGATGATTCATTGCCCTCCAAAGCTCAAACTTTTTTCTTTTTTTTAAGCCTATGTCCTTAGAAGAAATAACTGGTCACTGTAGTGTCTGTAATAAGTTGTTAAAGTGCTAGTGAGGATAAACATTTTAATTCATTTTGCAATTTCCAATCCTACCACCATCACAAAGTATCTTATAGTTTCAGAAGCATTTGTGTGCTGTTGAGTTTGGTAAAGGGAGATTTTTTCAATTGCTTCATGTAGTTTGAAAACTATGATTACATGAGCAATTGTTAACTTCAAAATATTCTATTCAGTTTGTATTGTTTTAACATTAAAATTATACTCTCACATATATACATATTGACTATGGCTGGCCATTTCTAGGAATTTGGGTATTTTTGTTAAAGACAAGCAGCCTATTTTGAGATTTTATTTTACATATTTTATTTTTATTTTGAGGGGAATCCAAATATCTACACCATGAACTTAAATTCCTATAGCTGCCAGAACTGACAGAGAATTAGCAAGGCAGAGCCAAGTTCACGCAAGACTGTCTACGGCGCTCTTATAGCTAAAGACAAACCAAAATATTGACTAGTTCTTCTCAAAACAGCATGTATAAGTTGTGGCTGAAATAAGCCTGATGTAAGAAAGAATACAGATGGCAGTATAATCATAGGCTGGGTCTACATGATGCCAAACAACCCATTCAAAAGTGAAAAACTCAGTCGATCAGTTGGTGGTTTTGTCTACGTGCCACCAAGCAACAGGCTTGACTGATTTCTTCACAAAATTGACTGAGCTTTTGACTAGACTTGAGCAGATGTTTTATCACTATGTATGTTCAGTCTTAGTTGTCAAATCCATAACTCAAATAAGTTCCTCTATGAATGATGAATTTCTTTCCTACATCAAAACAACCTGAAAGTGTTAAGCAAAGATCATCTGCAGTTTTTAATTCATCTTAGAGCCTAGTTTAATTCATGTGCTTGGCATACTTTAGAGTATGCCTGATAAGAAATAGGGTCTCCCCACTTACACACCCATCTTTAATATTTCATTAATTCATTTGGTATCATTACAACTCAAATACACGTTAAAAAGTAATTAAAATTCATTTTACTTTTCTTTTTTATTCAACAATTTCCCTGGTATATATAATCTATTTGCCATGAACATATCAAATTACTACCAGAATTTATAATGATTGCTTTTGATTTTTTTTCCAATTCTTTTCAAAAAAAGGCCTCTGACTAAAAGATGGATCACAAAATACTTCAAATATTTCATGATTAAAAATGAAAACAATCAAAACAGACACTTTTAAAAATAAATTCTGTGTGAGCAGATATCTCATGCTTTGGTGTCTATTGGGCCCTTTGTACCTATTACAGTTTGGGCCTTAATAAATATTTATGTAATGAATGATTCAGTGGATGATACCATACTATTTTTGTAGCCATTGACAACTTATGGCCTGCTAAGAAAAGAGTGGGAGAATAAATACTTCTACTTACTCCCTCCTGTCCTATGAATGCACTGCCCATGCTTCTATTGACTAAACCCAACTAGAAACCAGGAGTCAAGGGAACTGTTGAAGACAACTGGGTGGAAAAGGGTGGGCAGTGGACCTAGAATGAGGCAAATATAATATCTGCTATCTGCACACTGCTGTCTTCTACACAATCACTGGTGATAAAGAGCTTGGCATACATTATAGTTCTTATAATTTTCACACATACAAGCAGGAAAATTATATATATGTGTATGTTACACATTCATATGTATGTAGGTAGATAGGTGAAAATGCTCAAAATCTTGAGTCAGAATAGTTGATTTCCTCTTAAATCCCTTGAAGATGCAGTGCCAAATATTTTTAAAATTTCTTTCCAACTATATTATTCTTTGACATGGACTAAAGCAAATGTCTTGAAAGACCATTTACTTTTAATAAACTAAAACTTCTATTTAATTAAAAATGTAAAAAATTTTTAGAGAAGCTGGAAAATACAAAAAATGGAGAGTGAGAAGTACACAAGTTCATAACTGATGCTTCCAGGAATTAGTTTTTCCTCCGCCTCCACAAGGCAGTTGTCAGGGAAGAGGATGGTTTTCTGGGTTCATCTCTAATCACTTCCCTTCTTCTCATTTCTGTCCATCTTCCACCCACTGTTTTTTATATGCTGTCAGTTCTCTTCTTTTCAAGCTCAAAGAACAGGCAGGAGGATGAATGGGGAAAAAGCAAAGGACTCCATTCTGGGATAGCTTCTCTGGAAATGTTTACTGCATCAGCATTAGTATCTGCCAAAGAAAAGAGCACCTGCTTGTCTTCTGAGACTGCAGAAGCAACTGCCTTTATTTTAAGTTACCTGGGACATGCTCTGGGGTACAATCTTTACAGGCTTAATGGACGGGTCCTTTACAATGTTAACAGCGGGCTGATGGGGGTAACTGTACTTTTATCTTTATAAATTTCTGTATTTGATTATGTTTTCAGCTAAGTAATGGATGAAGACCGACTTAGCCCAAAGACCTCTTGTGGATTTTTTTTTTTTTTTTTTTTTACCTTCACGTTAAAACCAAAAAAAAGAGAAAATTTCTAAACTTACTCAAAGGATGTGGAAACGATTTCTCAAAGCTCTGAATCTCCTGAGCTTGACTGTTAAATAAAACCCACCCAAACAGGAGGAATTGAAAGGATTGGGGACAGGGGTGGGAGGATTCTAAAGCATTTGTTTTCAGGTTGGCTAAGAAATTCTATTTGGTTAAACAGAAGCAAATTTCCCACAGCCATTCCCCATGCCCATAGCCCTTTCCTTCTGGAAGCATGAATGTTTGCCCTATTAAAAAAAATAAATGTAAATACTCTTTCTATAAGATGTAGGTCCTTCTTTTATATATTATGTTAATAATATACATAGGTCAAGGCTACAAATATAGAGAACGCTCTTACGACTTTCCTGAAATCATTCATTTGAATATCATACTAAAACAAAATACCATACATCTAGAGGAAGAAAATGCTAGGCTCCATTACAACTATCTTATTTATCTATTTATTCAAATTCACCTCATTTAAAAAAATTTTTAAAGCATGAAAGCAGTGATCCTCAGTATTCTCTTCTTTGCTCAGTGTGATAAGGGCCAAATGGAGCTGCTTTAAAATTAAATGGGGGCAATTCTTTCTTTTACTTTCCTAGGACTTTTATCCCTTCAGAGTAAATTGTTAATAGATACAGAATATTTCTATTGATTAATTCAGTATGCCAGCTATGATATGATTCACAGAAGGCAAAAGAAATGCCAATGCTTTCATGACACAAGGACACATTACCAAGAATACTGTCTATGACTCTCTCACAACTGTTAGGCAATTTTTACAGAAAAAAAGAAAAGCCTTTACACCTGAAGTAGAGCTAATGGATAACTTAAGAGAGCTGTAATTGACATATTCATAACTCTTTTTTTCTGTTAATGTTAGGTTAGATCTTATTTAGTAATACTTCACTATTTGAGAAACTAGGTGAAGATTTTGTGTCAACCAAAGAATTTACTGGGGTACAAATGATTTTAAGTTGGGACAAGAAAATATTTTAGGTTGTACCATGTGTCATGAATATTTTAGCTATATTGATACAAATAAACAAATGGAAACTTGAAATAATTCGCCTTAAAAGTAGAGAAAATAAAAAGCAAAATGTCTTAACATCCATTACAGGAACGTTGATGGTTTGTTTGCTTTTGTTGGTACATTTGTCTTGTACTTTATTGGACTCCTTTATTTGAATAATTGCCTTGATTCACCACTTTACATGCTGAGACAGGTAATTAGTTAATAAGCTTATATTAAGCACCTACTCTGTGTCAGGTCTGGAATTATTTGAGTATAACTCCTATTTAACTTGCAGATCTACAAAGGTGTCAAACAACAAGATTTTAACAGGAAGAGAACAAGTATCACTAAAAATATTTGACAGTCATAGCACTTATGGAGGTTTTTAAGAGTTAAAACTAAAACTCTTGTCTTGTGGTAGAATCACCCTTGATCCAAACCCGAAGTGCACAGAAGAAAGTGTGTGATTGAGTCAGGTTTTCGTCCACCTAGAAACTTTGTGAGCCATTTTAAAACTGTGGGCATGCTCCTTGATAACTTCTTTGTGGTTCTAGGTCTGCAGATATTTGATGTGGACTCCTTGAGGACCACTTTATCACAGTCTCCGGATTGGGCAGCAAGAACCTGGCACAGAGAGCCATCCTAGACTTCCTCATTTTCTGTGACTTGGGGAATCCCATTGACTTCTTCCAAATTCTTATTTATTTATTTATCTATTTATTATTTATTTATTTTCTCAGCATCAGAGGGGAGTGATCAAAGGAAGAAACCCAGAAGATGAAGTAGATCATGACTGGGTGGCAAGAGATGCATGTTTGGTCCAGGGTTTTATTCAACTGGCTTTTCTCCTTCTAAGAGGAATGCTGTGTGATAAATAAAGGAACATCGATCTCTGGTCCCTGACAGTAAGAATAGTATCACATAAACTCACAGTTTTTCCAACACTAGCCCATATTTTCCTCAGTTTTCACTACTTTGGATGCCATCTGTATCAAAGTTTAATAAGAAGGCAATTCAAGGGAACTATCAGTTTAAAGGGAGAAAAAAAATTAAGAGAAAAAAAAAAAAACAGGCCTGGAGAGGGGGCACTGCTTGGCATCAGGTCACTGAGTGTATTCATTATTTGTTCCCATTACCATGTTATGTCTTAATTACTCTGGTTTGGCTTCCCACCCGGGGTCACTATGTCACAGCTGGTTTTCTGCCCATCCCTAATTAATAAAGCCTCATTTAGTATCCAAGTTTATTGTAATAAACCTCTGCTGAGGGATAGAGCAGAAATAAAGTGACAAAAAACAAACCAGAAATTATCAGAGTTGCTCTAACAGTAATCTTGTACCATAAAGGGCCTTGGTTCAGGCTTCTCTGGGTTACTTTTAACCTGGAAAAGTCATCCACTTGATTTCAGCTGGAATTTCTGGCATAACTGGTCAGTGATCAGATTTCGCCCATAGGAAAGAAGTGACAAAGGTTCTAAACACTGTACATCATTTGGGGCTTATTAAAATGGTTATTTGCTCACACTTCTAGTGTTTAAGGTTATTTTGAAAAACTAAATGTTTTCAAATGGCAATATAAAAAGTAACCAGGCAGTTATCAAATGCTCTTATTTTGTTTCTGTGGCACTGCTTCCTTTAGATTTTGACAGTTGAAGTAAAGACAAATTACATGAGAGCCTTTTCTAATTTGTTGAACATAATTCCAGCCAACAAAATTTTACAAATTAAAAAAAAACTTTGAAATTATCTTTACTATTATATATAGTTTCTATCTCTCTGTCTCTGCCTGTCTCTGTCCCTCTCTCTTCTCTCTCTCTCTCATACACACACTATTCAAATCTATTTACTAGAATCCACACAGCTCTTGAACAGATAGTTCATCTACATTTTATCAGGTGTCTCTATAATTAAAGTTTATTGTAAAGTGTGATATTATTGGTATATTTTATTACTTGTCTATGAGAGGCTGAACAAAGTAAGAGGCATAAATGAATTCAGTTTTACAGTACTTTGTTTTAAACAAATGTCACTACCTACACACACATACCTAATTATCAGTTCTTACACATTCTGCCAAATATCAAACCTATAGTTCATAAGCCACACTCACGACAGGCAGTAAATATATTCCCCCTAATTTAAAATTTTATTGCAAAATACCCTCTGCACTATGTTAACCTACACTAAATCATACTGTACACCCTCAGCTTTACTGGTGTTTACCTACTTCTGATTCAAAAAGGAAAACAGCACTAACTCCTATTTCTGTAGATCTACAGAAATAAAAATGAAAAAAAAAAGAGAGCTACTATATGTAAGGAAGAGATTCAAAACAATGGGACAAGAGGGTTGACTTCAACTGTAGCAAGGAACACATTAAGCCAAGACACTTTGTGTTTTGGTGTGGTTTCCGAAGGTTCTGTGTTCTGAACTCAGAGTTGCTGTGCGTAGTTTTGTACATTTCAAAGGCTCTCACAGCAGCCACGCAAAAATTAACATAAAGATTAAGGCTCTCACAGATGAACTGGGCAGTTGCTTTGAATGCATGTAGGTTACTGAGGCGCTATATGTGACTGTTCTATTCAAACACACGTAGGTGAAAACCAGCCCACCCTTTTCACAATGGGGAAATTAACTCCAGGGAGAACTCCTAAGAGGAGAGGTCCCTAGTGGGGCCTCGTTCTCCTGTCTACAGGCAACTGCTTTGCTATCAACCTAAAGAAACAACTTCTCAGAGCTCAGTCCCAACAGAGGCTCCATTCCACTTAACCCACGATTCTTCACAGGTGCTTTGTTGTCTTCTAGCAGATATCATTTATTATCATGGCAGACAATGGGATGTGGTGAGGATGGAGGCGGCGGTCATGTTCCATTTGCCAGCGTGAATTATCTCCTGATCCTGTCCTCTAGCCCTGGTGGGCTCTGAGTGCCCCATTTTGAAAAAGAGTCTGAAGCCATTAGAACAAAAAGCACTGGAAGGGCTTGGGCTGTTAAAGGCTACATCTGGGCTCAGCAACATGCATACTAATAACATCATTACGGCCGAGTGGTTTGGAGAGCGTGTTTACTTTGTTGTGGTTGCTGTCACCTTCTAGAGCTGAATTGTTAATATGTGGTTTTAAATTCAAATAGCACACAGGGCTAATTTTCTTGTATTTGCCCAAAAAATTAGGTTACATAGTTCATCTAATTCTCCCTCCACTTTTTCATGTGTGGGTGGTACTCCTTGTAGAGAGTACTTCTTTTCCATGACATTGAACTTGAACCTGACTGACCTTTCTATAATGAGTGAATTGAAAACATCTCCCTTTGGAATGTGGCTTGTAGATACTGGCTACGCCAGTTTTTCTGCATTTGATGAATTAAAGGGGCAGAGTCCTTTTCATAGACCTAGACCAGAAGAGTTATTTAACAGGATAAAAAAGAAAAAGAGAGAAAGGAAGGGAGGAAAGGAGGGAAAGAAGGAAGGAAGGGAGGAGGGAGGGAGGAAAGAAAGAAAGAAAGAAAGAAAGAAAGAAAGAAAGAAAGAAAGAAAGAAAGA
>NW_023270305.1:54320424-54342607 GCF_011800145.1 Mirounga leonina
AGGTTTTAAAAGCCTTTTGCAGAGGCCCTCTGCTTAATTAGAAACCCTCCATTAATTTTAACAAAAAGTGATTAGTAAAAGCTTGGGTTGCCTTGGGTGTGTTGGGCTTCTTCTAGTAGTGGTAGTGGTGCCTTTTCTTCCTTTTTTTTTTTTTCCTCATTTAAATATGTAAGGTCTCTGCCACTTTAAAGTTCTATGTATTTTAACAAATACTTAAATAACAGATTCAGATATTTGTCTCTTTCTACTCAAATATTCTGTCCCTCCTATTCATTGTTCTTTCTCAAATCAAATCTTCCCCCAATCAAAGTTAAATGGAGAGACACTTGAGATCAGACCTACTGAATAATCAGTAGATTTCTTCTCTTATGCGTTCATAGCCCATGGATTCATGCTTCTTCATTTTTCTAAGGGGGGAGATGCAGAATTGATGGAAGACAGCTGAAAACAGTCAGCTGCGTGAAGTCCAGCACTACCAGCATCTGATCTTAATCATAATATATCCTCTGTCTGGTTTGTCAAAATCTATCACTCAAGAACACCTTCAATGGACAGTAATTTGAGGTGTGGCTTATTAGATCACACGATCTTATGAATAATAAAAAGTTATGGAAAATTGCATCCAGGCCTGCTATCCAATTTTCAGTGGTGTCACCCACTTTATAGTAAGGCAGCATGTTTATGCATGATTTCTGTTTCATATGTATTGACTAGATCATTTTCTCTGTTGTCCTGAGAATTGATGACACACACTGTATTAAGAATGATGACCTCCACAAGGGGGATAACACTTCCTCTAGATTACACTATTGTCAAAACATATTGAAATTTTCTTTACACATGTTACTGCTGTATTTTTCTGCCTGAAAGACCCTGTTAAAGTGGAATCTTGTTGTATTTTTTTTTGCTAAATAAGATCCGAGGGACAGGTGTCGAATTTTTCTTTCCTCCTAATACTTCTGTGGAATGACCAATGAAAAATAATAGCATCATCCTTCAAAACAATCCCTGTCAGGACGATGTCAACCCTTCGGGGCAATTTTGATAACCTTTTTGGAGGAATTTGCAAGATACCACTTCCTTTTGCACACTTAAAGATAATACCATGTAGGAGCCAAGAAAGCCCATTATGTATGGATTCTAATATTTGGATGGATAATAGGCAGCTGAAGGAAATTCGAATAGCAAAAAGCTTCAATGAAGATTGTTTTCTCTCCCAGTTTCCCTGACAGCATCTCACTGAGGGTGATGTTATTATTCCTCACAGCCACCGACCCCCCCCCCACCACCACGCATGCATCTCCTTTTTAGGAATCTACACGGAGCTCAACTTGCAGTGATGTAACACCACTGCTGATTCCACGGGTATGTGAAAATAGTGTGCAATATTACTTTCTCCCTTGCACCAGATCAAAATGGGAATCCAGCTTCTTTGAGAGAGTGACCTCTCTGTGGCCAGTGACACCACACAACCATGCTGGAATGTCTTTGGAGGAAAAAACAAAACAAAACAACAACAACAAGAAAAGGAAAACAATTGTGGGCCCAAAGAAAACTAGGTTATTGATCCTGGAAAAAAATTCCATATTATTTTTTCAAACACCCAAAGTCAGGCAATCAAAATAACTGTAATACGGAACAGGGCAATTCTGAAACCAAGTAATAAACAGACATTGGGTGAAACCTTTCATGTGTAAGTGAACTCCCCTTCCCTCCCTGACCATCTTCCCAAAGGTTCTGGATGAATTAATTGTCCCATGATGCTACATGATGCAACATAAAGGGGAAAAGACTGATAGGAAATCAACATCTGAAGTATATATGTTGCACAGAAAAGAGTAGCCATATCAAAGACTAAATGTCAAGAGACATTAAGAATAGAAAACAGAGATATGTGAGAGGGAATTTTATGTTTTAATTTAATTTAATTTACGTGACTTTTGTATTGGAACCCACTGAACTGACAGGAAATGAAGATAGTGCCTATCCGGCCTGAGATATGTGAGGCTTGTAATTGAAATTAATTATATGTTCTTTACATTTTCCATTTCCCTTTTAAAGTTGGCCAGGTGGGAATGCTTTAGCTCTTAAGTTACAGAGTCAGGTTCAAGCTCTGTAAATCCTTTACAGTCAACCCTCAGGCTTCCAGAGAGCCCCTACAGCTCCCCCAGCCAGCTCTGGCCTGAAACATTCCTTCCCGACCTCACCCTGCTTAAAATCAACTGGCCCCATCCCCAGGTCGCCCTGGCTGGCTGCCCATCCACACATTTATGTCTGCCTTTTGAGTGTTTTCAGAAGCCCATTAAATTGTGCCTTGGCAGGCCAGACACCTTCACCTTGCCCTGAGACCCAAAGAGAGTGGGTTATCAAATTCCCTCATCGGACAGTCACAGCCTGAGTTTTTGAGCCCTGCAAAGAAGCTCTGCCATTGCACGGAGTAAGACGTTAGGACTTGTAAACATGTCATCTAATATTATAATATGCCTGTGGGGTATGGTTAAGTACAAAGGTTGGGCGGGCCAAGGGATACAAAGGCTGGCCTTTCTATGGAGCTGTCTTAGTGCACATTATTTTTTGGAGACAGCACAATATTGTATTTACTTGCTAAAAGAGCTGACTCTCATTCTTAAAGCAGCTGGCCCCATAGCAGTCTTTGAGATGGCTAGAAAGTCAAAAAGGGATGCACAACACCCTCACCTTCTGCGGGGAAAAAGATGGAAGGCTTTGCTCCCACCCACAGAAAAGCTCCAGTGCTCCCACTCCCACCCTAGTTCTAACACTCTGACACCCTGAGTTTATTCAAAATTCAAGATAATTGGGGTAAAGGAGCAAAAGCCTGTCTTGACCTATCTTCCAAATCTTTAGGCAACTTGAAATAGATCTAGCTTGTCCCTTTTCCTACCCCAAATTACCACCTAAATTTTGCTTTGACAACAATTGAATAGTTCTGTGATTTTGGACAATTATGTCCAACACTGGCCTACTGCTTAAGGCAGAATTAAGATGCAGTAATGGGTTGAGTAGTAAGATCCACTTGCATCAGCCTTATTTCTTGTCTTGGAGATGAGATAGAATTGCTGAATTGGAAGACGTAGATGCTACACTGGGGAGAGGCCAAGATTTTACCTCAGAAAACTAAATGCCTCCCCCTCCTTCCTTCCTTCCTCTCTTCTCCTTCCCCTTTCTTCTTTCCTTCCTTCCTTCTTTCCTTCCTCCTTCCCTCCTTCCCTCCTTCCTTCTACCTTCCTAGTCATTTATCACAGTCGCATTTACCTGCCACAAGAAATCTGATGGAATTTAATCTATAACATGGTTCTAGACTGGAAGTACAGCTACACAGCAGAAAGGGGGCAGTGGGGGAGGGGGGCTGATACTTTATAACCCACAAAACAGTCAGGCCTACTCTGGACAGAGGATAATGCAAACTAGCTTTGCTGGAAATGAGCTGCAAAATACCTTCATTTTCTACTATAGTGAAACCCTGATAAAATCACAACTGTTAAGGTCATACAGTATATCAGGTGGAATCACAGTCTTTAGAACTCCATTATTAATGCAGACAACCTCACAATCAAAGAGGATGAGAGCACAGTTTCCAGATGCCAATGATTTGATCCTATCTTATTTGGCTGTTTACATTTAAATAATGTGACTGTATAAATTTAAATAATATGAACCACCAACAGATGGATCCCAGGGAAAAACTGCGCCTTCTCTGAGACCCTGAATGTACACTATACAGTGCTTTACAATTTATTTGAGCTGAGCTCATATTAAAAAAAAAAAAAATGGGGTGGGGGATAAAAAGAGAGAGAAAGAGAGACTCATTTCTTCTGCCATTATGGAAATAAAAGGACTACCGCTTTAGTTGGTGGCTGACTGTGCCAAGGAAACATGCAGTCCTCTAACCTCCGGTACAATGTACCCATAAGGTACCAAGCATCAAAGCATATTAAAAGATATTAACTGCATATTTGCTTATGAACAAGATAAAAAGCTGTAGGGCCTCCAGGTTCTCAAGCTGTGAGTGGAACAGCTTTGCAATTTGCCTGCAAAACTGCATTTTGATCTTAATGAATATAAAATGGCTGCCATTAAAAGTAAAACAGATTATTTCGGGTCTTCCAGGGCCTATAGCTCTTTGCCGGCCTTGGAGGGCCACTATGATCTTTCATTAAAATCTCACAGCAGGGCTCCCTCACCAGCAAATCAAGCCTTGCAGTCTAGGAGATTGGCTACATTTAAAAGTAATTTTCAGAAATCTACACAGATTTTCAATTTGGTAATGAAAGCCATAAGAGAATGCAGGCGGCATTTTGTCGAATATTGTTACTGATCCAGCGCTCACATTCGTTAGAAATTAAACTGCCCCGTAACTATCACACTGATGGCAGCTTGCCATTTCGGCGGCTCTAATCTCCGTTTGTTAATGAGTAGCATGTGCTAATTGTTGTCATCCTTACTGCAGAGCAGTCCTTCCCTAACAAACATATTTTACCTGCTCAGAGGTGGAATCTTTCACTTTGTTGCCGACCATGTTGTAACAGAGCACTGGAGCTGAGGTTGCTTGGTAAAGAGAGAGAGAAGCGGCCGGCTGAGTGGCATTAGAAAACACAAGAGGGAATACAATCTGAAATCGGGTGCCTTTGTTTTATTTGGATTCGCCCGTTTGTTTTTTTGGTCTAGGCTGTTTTCTAAAATCCTGGAGTAGGCAAAATGTTCATACTTTCATGTTACTCCCAGGAATGTCTGGGCAAACTCACAAAGTCTGGGGACGACTGGATAAAGTCAGTGGTAATAGAAAATGAGGGAGGGCCTTATGGTAAGGAGGGATGGAAGGTGTGGAAAGTGGAAAGGCTCTTACTTGCTATCCAAAGCCCAGCACACCTACAGCCTGAAGTAAATGCCAGACTGCTACTGGCTTGCAAAAGAAAGCTTGAGCCTTCACCTCCATTCCTGGGGAGGGAGAGCGCTCGAAAGGGGAAGAACTAATAAATTCAGCCATCTCGAGGTGCGATGCAGGCTGACCAGGCAGATGTATGAATCGAGAGAAGCACAGAAAATAATTATAAATGAAAACATGAATAAGTAGAAAAGCTATATAAAAGCATTCTAAGACAGACTAGGTATTTTTACGTTTGTATTTCTTTGTATTAGAACTGAGGAAAGTTAAAAAAAAAAAGAGGCAAGTTATTTTTCTGAGATTCTTAAAACAATGTCAGATTATTTTCCCTTTTGGAAACACATTCGATAAATTTTCTTTACTTGGCAATTCTCTCTACCTGGCACCTTTAGGACAGAGCACTTCCCTGCACTAAAATGTGACGGACAACAAAAGCTGCTCTCCACCTCCTCGCTGGCTGGGCATAAATTCTTCCTGCTGATAGAGAAAGAGTCTCCGTTTAAAATAGCAATTCTCCTTGAAAGAGCACTGGTAGCTGCAGAGCAGATATGCAAAAGACGTGTTTCTTTTCAGAGGTCAAAGCAGGCATCTTGTGGTTCAGCGTAAGCAGGGCTGCAGCCCCTCTGAGCATACCACAGGTGCCTTGGAGCACCTGGGCTAGGCTGCTTTGGTTTCCACAAAGTACAATTTTAATTGGGTGGCATGTCTGTGATTTTAAGGGAGTGACATGGGGCGCCTAATAAGGTGCCACCGCTAATGTGCGTTAGTTTTGAAGAGAAAACTCAGGCCATTTCCTTGTCTCTGTGGCCTCAGGAGACTTGTGGGAAATAGATACAAACAACTTGGTAAGCAGTTTTGAATCTGTTTCACCTGTAGTTGCTATTCTAATTGCAGGAAGCACTCATGTAATATGTTAGTGTTTTAAACACCCAAGTGACACTATAGGAAATTCTGCCGAATCCTCCTGAACTCAGAAGTCTGAGACTTCTTTTATTTCACCTGTCGTCAATTGTTCTGATATTCCTTGAGAGCTTCCAGGTACACCTTGACAACTGTATACTGTAAGGTCTCTTTTACCATCATTTTGGCTTGTGCTAAACTGTGGGTAGAGTGATGGTATGTTGCCAATTCTGACTCTCAAGTATTAAAACATAATTGATATTAGTATCCCTCTAATTACTGGAGTGGGGGGAAAATTGCACTTTAGGTCATAGAAGTTACTATACTTAGTCTTCAGATAATCAAATTAAATTTTACTAATAGTAATAAAGTACAATTATTTATTTGCTTTGTTCCAGAAACAATTCTATGGAACAAGCATTGGCCTTGCTTTGTCACTTTAACCTTATTAATTCTGTTGGAAAATACATATCCAAACATACACACACACACACACACACACTAGGTGGGGTATTTTATTTAAAAAATGAAATAAAAGCTAAAACATTTATAGCCTTTTAAAGGGACATCATAAATTTTTTCAAATAATATTTTTATTGCATTATGAACTTGTTTTTTTGCCCTAGCCCTACTTCGGAAATTGCAGATATGGCATTTTCAATTTTCTGTTGCAATTAATTTTTTAAACTAAATGTTAAAGCTAAAGCAAAATAGTTTTTGGAAAGAGAAATATATTGTTTCAAATAAGTGACTGCTTGAAAGCATACATCTACTATAAATCACACTTCTCTTAAAATTTCATTCTTAAGAATAGAGGTCTAAATCAAGGTCTACATAAAGATACATTTTTTAGCTTTTAAAAAACTTTTAGAATATTATAGATTCTGTTTTGATCAAGTCAAGCTTTTTTTTTTTTTTGCTTTGACAACATAATACAAATATGTCTTATACTAGATCTAACAACCAGCTTGAAATACAGCATTCTCGTACACACGTATTATTTTTGTATGTATTTACTCAAATGGACCTCATAGAGTCAAGCCTCTGAGTGACAAATGTGTTTAATTCCCAAAGTTAATTGGTCAATAGCTTTAGAATTTGTAATTAATTTTTCCATAGAAACAATACTTAAATAACAGTTTGGTTCCAAGCCTAGCCCATAGAAAACAAATTTGTCATCACGTAGCTGAGTTGAAATGCAAACTGCCTTGGCCTGTCCTTTGGTTCCAGGAAACAGAAAAGCATAAGATACAAAGTGAGGAAAGAATGAGATGAATCTGTAGGGGAAGATGTGGAGAAGAGCATGATTTCCTTTTTCCTATTCAGAGCTTGAGTTGTCCCACCTCTATAGGCAAAGGATCCTAGACCCAGGTATCTATGGCCTCACACTGCCCCAGACTCTGTTGCTCCTGAGCCAAGGCTATACAAATCCACAGTTTTCATGACTCCAAGACCAACTACCTCTCATTCCTCCTCCCAGTGCTCTCATCACATCCCAAAGGCTTTTAACTAGACCTTGGAAGGACTGAGGAGCAAAGACAAGAGAGAAGTGGTGAAGAACTCACATTTAAAGCTGGGTGCTTCTGCTTCGGGTTTGAACAAGGAAGCTCGTGACTGAGTGTCCTATGCACCATGCATCTCAAACCCATGGGGCCCCCTGGTTAGTGGCAGCAGTATTCGGCACCCCATTCCACCGCCACCCCTGCCACCACGGCCATGACATAGTAGAAGACTCACTGTCATGAGGCACAGAAAAGAGATGGTCTCTAAGGGGACCTGTGACAGGCAGCAGTGTGTGTCGATGCCTGCGAGTTAGGACCACAGAGGATCCTGTTGGATATTTCTATGTTTTCCCTCTTGCCCAGGCCCTCAGTAACATGCATTCTGTAAGGCGGCATGGACTTCTGTTGTGATGAACGCCATCCTATGGTTCCAGCTTATTAAAGAAGATAAAGATCCTAGAAGTGACTTTTAAATGAAATAGAACCCAACAAGAAAGAAGAAAAAATATTTCTGAGGAGCCAGGAAAGTTTGAATCTGGTGTGAAGAGGGTAAAAAGAAGGAAGTTTGGGCTGGTGCGGTTTCGTACTATATATGGAGCTACTTCCCTGGATAATGAGTATAGAGCAATGACAACCTCCCTCCCATTACACAAAGAATGAGGAGAACTCTCAGGACAGTCACACTGGAAGAGTTTTATCAACTTCTCCAAGAGGCAGAGGTGGAGAGGGGAGAGAGTAGTTAGCTCTCTACAAAAGAGTTCAGGGGATCATGTTTAGATCTCATGTGACATGAACTACCTTCCTGGGTTGTAAATGCAAAATGTATGTAAAGATCCCACTCTGCTCTGTGATTATTGTGACAATCAGTGCTCTCTCCAGAGATATGGTCACTGTTCATCTTGGCCATGAAGATGTAAGCAAGAAGCTGGAGGACATGGGCATATAGGTGTAGAGGCATCTGTCTCCAATTTTAGTCGAAAACCTCAAGAGGTTTTGGGAAATTACTAGGTGGTCCAAAAGAGGATTTATTTTTCCTATACCTCCTGATGGTAAAAAAAGGGTCTTCTGCACAAGAAGAAGTAGTCCTTTGAAGACTGGAGCAGCAATATCACAGCCAAGCAAACTGTGCTAAAATTTGAATCCAAAAGGGCCAAAACTAAACAAAGCTTTAAAGCTTTGTATTAAGCTGTATCAAGAGATGTGATTCAGAGACATTAAGTCGTACCAGTCAATCAGGATTTTTCAGAAGAAAACAACAGCAAAGGTGGGCAGATACAATGTATTTGTTCTGTGTATTCATATAAAACAACAGACTAAGAATACTACACTGAATGTGTAACTTTAGTACAAAAAGTAGATAGGACCCTAGACCTACATCATGTCTTTGTGAGATGTGGGCCTCCTGCTTAGGAGGGCCTCCCAGATCATCCGAGGGCCTTCATCAGTTTCTTTCTTTCTAATCTGTTCTAAACCAATATAGTTGTACAATGCAATAAAAATAAGTGGCTATAAAAAGAAAAAATTTTAAAAGATATACAAAATCCAAGCCTCTATTTTTATTAGATTCAACATACATAACATTATTTTTGTTAAAATTACTTTAAAAGTTTCAAAAGAATTACTTTCCATTCTGTACTTATCTTTTTGCAAACCAGTAATAAACAGCTCACAAACTGGCACTGCTTTATGAGCCACATTTTGAATGGGTATAATTGGCCCCCCAAAGAGTCTGTAACGTGGATGTGGCTTCCTATCAAGGAAGAATGGCCATGAACGGCCCTGAAGAGGAACTATGATAGAACACATCTCAGTGAGGTTAAAAGAAGGGGAAACTCAAAGTCATTATCATTTCAGAAGTGGACTGACGATCGGTCCCATATCTTCCTAACACAGATCACAAAAGTAATACAGAGGTAAGTTAAATTAATGACAGGAACATTTTCTCCCACAGAGGTGCCAGAAAGTTCTTCTAAATGAAGATCTTCTGGTAAGTGTTTGGTTTGCCTTCTGCCAGTTGTATTCCTGAGAAAGATGAGAGATCAGTCTGGAGAATTTTTATTTTGAATTTATTTTGACCAAGGAGGAAGTTTCAGTTGACGAGGTAAAAGTGATGGGAAACTTGGAGGGAAGTAACATGTCATCTCAGAGTCACGTTCACGGAAAAATATTTCTGGACATAGGTATTTATCTTAGAATTTAGGAAAGCAGGCATCAAAATAGAGAAAATGTAGATGTAATCCTATGGCTACATCATTTTAAAGGGAAAATAAACCTATTTTTAAAATTCTGACAAAATAATCACATATTATTCCAAAGATTATCCCAAGATAAATGAAAAGAGCATTGTTTTTCCCTTTTTAAAGCTATTGAATGCAGGATATAAAGGGACACAGACCCCGAATGGAAGGCTGAAAACATGATGAGGAGCCAATATAAAAAGTGCCTTAAGAATGTTGTCAGGAGGGCTAACGCTTGGCTATAGGTTGAAAAACTGCCAAGGACAACAGAAAGCTATTTTAAGCTCTGTTTGTAAAGAAGAACAAAGGGATAGGTACATTGATTGGGGCACACAGCAAAATGTTAACAGATGTCACAGGGAAAACGGAACTATTCAACTCCTATTTTGATTTTGTGGTCCCTATCACGAAGAATGATCTTCAAACTGGGGAGGGCAGAGCAAACAGAGTTAAGAGTGAACTGGGGCCCAAGATAAGTCAAGACACACTAAAATAAAACCTGGTTGCTTCAAATGAGTTCAAGGCTCCAGGCCAAACAAATTATCTCTCAGGTTACTGAAATAAATCTAAAAAAGGGTCCAGATGTGATTATGAAAATCTTGTCACTGATTTTTATTTTAGAATCATGGTCTAATCATGGATGACCAGGAATTAGTGTGGCCTAAAGAAGGAAAAACTTAATTTGCAAAAACAGAAAAATGTCCAGAACATATCTCTAGCAAAATTCTAGAACAGATTGTCACAGGCATGAGTTGTTTATGCTTAGAGAAAGAAGTAGCAATAACCTTAAATTAACAGAGATTCAGCCCAGATCACATGAATCTCTCCCTCCCTCCCCACCTTCCTCCTTCGTCCTTATCAACCTCATTCCCCTTCTTCATTTCCCTAATTTTTGGGGGGTTTCCTTTATATTTTACAGAATGATTAACCAAATAGTTTGGGGGAACAGCTCTCAGTTTTATCAAGACATTTAATACATTACTGCATAACATATTAGTAGACTGAAAAAAAAGTCAGTGTAATTAGGGTGACTCAAAACTGGTTGAACAAATGTTCCCAAAGAATACTTGCTAATTAATTGGGGGCAACCTGGAGAGTTCTCTAGTGATATGTGCCCTTTGGACTTCATTTTACCCCTTTGTTCTTTCTCTTGTCTTTGTACATAGCTTTTCTCTAGGATTTGCCATATTCCATGAAAATATATGCTGTTGTGTTTGTCTCAATTAGATTCCACAAATATGCATTTGGTGCCCACTTTGCATGAATCAGATGGGCTCTGGCAACATGAGCTGGGTAAGATCCAATACTCTCCTTTAAGTAGCTTATAGTTTAATGGGGAAACAGAGGAATAAGTCAGCAGTTACAATGCAGTGTAATATAGAAAAAAGGATGTGAACATTTGTTTTATCCCAACTGTTTTCTAGGCACTATGCTAATGGCTTTACATTTCATCAAATCCCCTCAGAAATGATATGAGGTAGCTTTGATTTTTCCAGGAGTATTGATGAACAAGGTCAAAGCCCAGAGAGATGGTCAACATGCTCCCAGTCAAACCTCAAGTCAGATACGGAGCCAGAATGCAAAGCCGGGTCCACTGGATTCCAAAGCCTGTGCTCTGGTATACCCCACAACAAAACCATCTAAGTCAAGAGGGTAGGCCAATGTCCAGCAAAGGGCAGGTTCTCTGAGTGTTCTGGACGTGCAATGCCATCCAGAAAACCTTCCAGAGAAGGGGAAGCCTAGCCTGAGAGAGATGCAGACATTAGCCATAGGAGGTTGCCAGAATGTTGAGGACAAAATTTTGGGCAGAAGGAATGACATGCGAAATCAGTTGGGTTTCAAGGACACGAGTGCATTGTGGCTGTACTTTAGGTGCATGTGCCAAAGTCTGGAGAACTTGGGAGAGTCAGTTCACAGTGAAACAGAAAGCCAAACAGAGAGGTGATAGCAGGCTCCCATTCTCTCTCTCTCTCTGTCTCTCTCTCTCACACACACACACACCACACAGACACAGAATAGGAACTTTATGAATGTGTATTATTAACAAGTCTTAATTACAAAATATGAAGTTTCAGTGCATCATGTTCCCTTATTGCTTTATTTTTCATATGTGTTATCTGACTTCTTCCTGACTTTTAATGTTCTCCTCTTTTCTACTTCAATTTTTCCTCTATACGTTCAACAGATGTGTTTCAATTTATGCATGAAATGAGTCCTTGCAAAGTTGTGTGATTTTTTTTCAGTAAATGAAATATTACATTAAAGATATGAGGGAACTTCCTTTATAAAGGAACCTTATGCCAAATAGCTTTGTAAAGCAAATAATGACCCTATAACCAATCTTCCTCTAAATCTAGATTTCCATATATCAGATTTTACTAAAAAGAGATACATCTGTACTTTATTTTTACATCTATCTGCTAGCAGTACTGCAACATAATAGTATGCCAATTTGAAATACCATAATTTTTATACTTTTTCAGTTCTCACAATGCAATCTTAGAAAATGTATTATTTTCTACATCATACTCACACATGCTTTCTTTTCCTTAGTGAAACTGTAGAATTTTCTTCCCCTTGATATCAGGGAGGGTGTCAGTAAACTACAAAGTTAATCATCATGCATAGGGCAATTATAACATCCTTCATCTGGTGCAAACTACTTTGTATGCATTTTTACAACAGATTTCTAAAGTATGAATAATTACCTTGACCGCTTTACAAGTTAACAAACTGAGGCTCAGAAAAGTCGAAGGACTTCTACTGGGGTCCAAGCTGTGCTCTGATCCAAGTCAGCCTGACTTTACAGCCACAAAATAACTACTATTTTATATATCCTCTTATTATTAGAATAATGAACATAAAGAAGAATTTTGTTCCTATGGAACGTGACAGTTTTTGCTGGATATTGGTGGTAAAAAAAACAAAAACACAACATTTTTATGACAGTTAAAATAGATTCTAGCAATTTCTCTACTGTCAGTTGTCTGGACAAGACATTTACTCTTTCAAGCCTCAGTTTTTCCATCTGTGAAATAAAACACCTAAGCTCTTCTCTGCCAAGAACATTCCTTTACTGTCCTGCTACTAGGAGACAATACATACACCACATGTACTCCTTCTATTTTCCATTTATTTTACTAGAAAGTGAGTTCAGATGAACATCTGTATCACAAGGAAACACTTCCACTAGCTAACTAAAAATTCGACTAATTTTAAAGAAGGAAATGGAAAGAAAAATTAATTCTTCCTTTTGGCTGCTATGGGTCAGGATGCTATCCCCCCGGCAGCATCATTCTCAAACCAAAAATCTTTCATAGGTGAAAAAAACTGAGTACACAGCTATAATCTTGATCTAAGAGAGAAGATTCAGATAATTTTCTGATTCAGCTAGACCGTGGTGTTTGAAAAAGCATGAAGAGTTTCCAGATGAAAGTCCCGAGCCCGCTCCTGGCTGTTAACTAAGTGTCACGGGCAGCCCCAGCCTTGGCCACATGCACTTCGTCCCCCAGACCTCACAGGCCTTCACAACTTTATTATTAAGCAAGAGAAAGAAACTGAGCTTCTGATTACCTTTCTTTTGCCTCTTTTCCTTTATGATCAAGGTGACTTATAAACAGCTGCAATAAAAATGATTTTTTTTTTCATAAGCATCTTCTCAATAATATCTCTGAGAAAGCAGGGAGGCTAAAAGATACGTGACATTCACAGATTTTGCCCCTGAAGCCACAAAATACACACGAGCAATTTCTTCATTTGACCAAAATGAATGGTCATCACAAAAACAAATGTAACTTTGGTATCCCTGATTTGGCTGAGACAGCTTTAGGGCTCAAACTTAATAGACTTCTTCTGACCGATTAGGATCAGTGCGGGTTGCATCATCCTTCCAGAGCCCACAGCCAAGACCAAACCACAGGCACGGAGCTGCCCTTGATCCATGACCTTAGCATACAAAGCGGCGGGCTGGAGAATGTCACAGGACTCCCAGGGAAGGAACTTTAAAGACACTGTTCATTTTGCTTGGTGGTCTTTCACAAAAGACAATTAAGCATTAAGAATAGATTGATGCTTAAATAAAATGCCTGACAGTAAAAGCACATTTCTATATTCCAAAGGCCCGAGAAAAGCTGTGCCTAAGAAGGGATTAGCTACTATCAGATGATATTACGACTGGATTAATGATGTTTCACATTCACTATATTTATAAAAAAGAGAAGAAAAAAAGAACAGGAATCTTTTAAGGAGCAGATAAGTGATTTCTATAAACCTTAAAAGCTAAAAGAAAATTCATTTTTAAAAGGACAGTAGTTATAATAGTACAGTATTTATTTGTAAATCCTTAATTGGAGTATTTTTTTCTTGGAAAAAGAACAGCCGTACATTTCAGGTAAATTGCTGTTAACATAGTCTGTGGACTGTGAGGAACGGGTGTGTGTGTGGGAGAGAGAGAGACAGAGAGGGAAGGTGGGGGGGAGAGAGAGAGAAAGTCTCCTGTATGGATGCTTTATATTCCACCAGGTATTTTAAACCACTCTTATTTTAGGCAATTGTTTTTGTAATAGATACACTAAAGGTGATCATTTTATTTTATTGCTAGTCATTGCTGACTGCAATATTTTGCCAGATGAAAGTAATTACTATGACTATATTACTTCTCTAACCTGTTCTGTGTATTGGATCTTTAGTACTCATAGCATGAAATTCCGTTACCTTGTTTTAAAAAAATGTCATCTGGTGATGTGCTCTGACCTTACTTACATAAAGACATACCAGTTATTCTGTTTTTTTTTTTTTTACAATCTGTATCTTTACATCTCCAGAGGTTGCAGAAAACTCTAACCTTGTGTAGAAATATAAAGATAAGAAAAATTGAACAGTGCAATGGCTAATGTCGATATTATAAGTAAGGAAACACAACAAATCATTTTAGGTCAATGATAATAAATGTAAGAAATCCATATCATATCCAACGAAAGAAGGAAGGAAGATAAAAGAAAGGAAAGCAGAAAAGAAGGAGAGAAGGAAGGAATGGAGGAAGGCAGGAGAGAGGGAGGGAGGGATCAACAAAGCAGAGCTGATAACAACAAACTCAATCCCACCAATAATTTGTTGGCTAGCATTACATATGGCTAATATTTACATATTTGAAATCATGTGTTACCTGTCTCCTTTACTCTAGAAATCGGTCATGCCCACAGAACTACACTGAATTTAGAAGCTTTTATTTGGAAACATGATCAAAAGAAAATACTACTGAAAAAAATAATGTCTGTTAGTTTTCTATTCTGACCAACTAGCTAATCATCTAGCAAATTCCACTGGAAGCTTCATGTCCTAATGTTGCAGCCAGAGTAGCAGCGTTAGATCCAGAAGCACTGATTACCGCAGTAGGGCATGTGAAGTGATGGTAGTTGAGTTCCAAAAAAATGAGCAGAGAAGAGAGATCTTCCTGCTCCCTTGATTTTCCTTCACAAACATAATCCTCCCACCCTCCCCCGACACCTGCCACCTCTAATCCTACCCTGGGTCCATGAGTTTTCCTCGAGAAAGCCATTCGGCTCTCCATAGGGACTTGGTATTGATCCCAGAAGATGGTTGGAGTCAACTCATTTCAGCTGCCAAGTTCAGAGAAAAGCCATGCTTTCAATGACACATATTAGACATCTGTGGTCCTGACTTGAACTTTTTTTTGCAGTGATGAAAGACAGCACTAGACAAGGTTCTCATCTCTCAGGAGACAGGTGGAACGTGGCCACAAAGTTTCGTGGGTGTGATGCCACCTGAAAGTCACAATGTGTTGTGATTTTTCTTCTCCATTTTTTTTTTCACTTTTTGATTTTTTTTTTTAAATTGAAAGCATAGACCATGTTGGCCTGGGTCAAAGTCCTCAGAAAAGGCTGCCTTACCGGAGTCCTTCAACATTATGCCAAGAGTTCTAAGAGCTGTATTTGCTGCCAGAGAAAAGGAATATCTTAATCCACAAAGCAACTGATAGACACATCAGCTCAGTCATTCCGAAAGTCCTTAGCGCTGTCAGGGTATCCCCTACCTTGCAAACCTCCAAAGTCCTCAAACCATGCGGGCAAGTGGTAGATGGGAGTGGAAGACTCTTTCTGAATCCCCACTGTTAGGAGAAACAATGTTTAGTAGGGGGTTCTAGTACAAGGCTCCAACATTTCACCAAGTCTGCTTGATTCTGCACCAAAATCACATAAAATGAACAACCTCACAGTTGCTTCAGTCTGCAGGAATTAAGACCCTAATTCACCTGCCTCTAAAATAAAGCTTCCTCAAATCTGGTCACTCTGACAGCTACAGTAACTCCTGCAGTTGAGAGCTCTGCACAGCTGCAGCCAGAATTGTGTTTGTTTATGTTCTTATGAGGGATTGGGGTTTGAGGCTTGAAAGGGAGATGTGGGCGGCGTAAGTAGCAGAGAGGCTATCTTTGAAGCTGCGGGAATGGACAGAGCCTCTGAAGGCGCCGGGGTGGGGTGGGGGGAGAAGAGCCAGGGGCTCAGGCTGAGCCTGTGGAGCGTCCTCTCCAGCAAGGAGAAGAAGGAAGGGGAACACAAAGTGGGAGTGGGCGGCTGACGGGGAGCTCACTGTGTCACAGAGGCCAAGGGTTGCCCACAGCAGTCAAAGATCACTGGCCACTGTGGACTAATCGGTTTCAGTGGTGCGGCAGGCACAGCAGTGTGAGTACATAGAGGTTAAGGACAAACTGGATGTGAAAGCAGAGGCGTGGCACATCCACCTGTCTGAGATGTTGGAAGGAGAAGGGGGAAAGTATAAGTTTACCCAGAAGAGGCAGCAGGGCCAACAGAGGGCAATAATTTAAAGTGCAAATTGTTTGCACAGGAAAACATAAAAAACATATTTCTAACCAGTGTGGGCTTAATTTAAAGTGAAAAATGGTTGCATAACTATACATTAAGTATTTTAAATACTTACACATGAGAAATATTATGAAATGACTATGATGGGCAAATCTGGTGAAAGAAGTAGGTAACATTTTTAGCAAGTGCTCTTGAAGTTTACATAGTTCTTTAATATATCCTTCAAAAGTCCTACGTGGCAGATCTTTTTGTTATTCCCATCTTACAGAAACCAATCTTCCCTGGAGTACAATTAGTTAGTGGTGGAGGTGGGACTTGTATCTTCCAGTGCCCCCCCTTTTATCCTTCTATACCAAATCAATTCTTCAGTAGAAGAAAGAATTACTAAATGTACTTTTTTACAAGACTTTTGATAAATACAGAAGTTTTTTTTAGGTAAATAGATCTTCCTGCAGATAAATCCCACAACCATACACCTTCGCTCTATCTCAAGAGTGTTAAACCAGCAGCAACTAGCTTAGAATTACCTTTCTTCCAACAATTCCAACTGCAAAAGTTGTGTTATTCCCTATCTATCTATAGCAATGACAGCAGGAAGAAAAGGGTTGCTAATATATAAATACCATTTATATTTGCCCACTCCAGTGTTGCTCTCCTATGTGACATACATAAAGACAGTTAATTTTCAAAGATCTTTTTCGTCTCTACACATCTACACATCCATCCTGACATATGCATTGCTAGCCTGCTGGAATAATCATATCAACTTTTTTAATACCAAAAAAAAAATCTAAAGTAAGATTTTTATAAAGGATAATTAAGCAAGTTAATATAGTAATAAGTGGAATACACAATAAGAATATGTACTAAAATATCTGCTTTGTGCAATGCAGAACTGGTGTTTTAGGAGATTAACAATTATGATCGCCAGTCCTCTTCTGATTCTATAATACTCCACACAATCTTTTTTAAATTACTTTATTAACCTTTCCTCCTAGCACAGAAGTGCCCGATTATAGATAATATTTCAAAATCATCTGAGGTGTAAGTGTGTTTGATTTGCTCGGTAATTATTTGTCTACTTTATTACATTGGCCGAGCACACAAGCTCCTTGACCAGCTTTATTCAAGTCCAGTTAAGAATAGGGTCATATCATTTTGTGGATCACTCCCTTTGGGCCCCGACGTACATGAAATTTTCATACTGGAGGTGGGGATGGTGCATAGAAACATAGTACATTTTAAACATGGAGAAGTCACTCCCTGTCCTGTCATTAAAGGTTTCAGGCCCTGGGCTTAATGGAAAGAATGTTGTTCACAAGTGAAAGGAAGGCGTTTATTCCCCGCATGATTAGGAGGCAGGGCGTTGAGGGCTGAGCATGCAAATGCCCCTTGATGAAGTCTAAAAGCTTATCACTCACATATCTCTGGTGGCCTTACCCAGGGTCTTTATAATCTGTCCCTCGTCATTCATGGCACCTAGAACAACGCTTCTATTTTGATCTGAATCGTGAATGCATTTCCAGCATGTATTTTGACCCACTCAAGGCAGAAAGGAATGAGCAGGGGGTAACCACAAGGGGAGATGGCAAACATTTTCCTTTTAACAGGGGTCCGGAGGAAAGAGTACTGCCTGAAAATCAGACTGGGTTTTGCAGAGGGAAAGTTTGCCTGCTCCAACTTTACAACTCAGGGGCAAATGAAATTGATACTTACATGTTCTTAAAGATTAAAATGCATTGGGATGAAACAGGGTTGGTCGGCTTATTCTTGAGGGCCACCACCAGGATAAAAGCACAAAGCTGGAGGACTCTGTTTATTGTCCCCAATCAACAAATTCTGAAATTTCCATATGGAGCAGGATTCCGGGGCTCTGTTAGTAATACAGGATACGGCTGGTCAGCTCAGTCACCCATGGAATTACAGTGTAGGGTATGGATGCCAGTATTTTAGACCCAAACCGAGCATAAAAAACACAAAGTAAAATTCAGTGTCAGCACAAAGTTGACAGCGAATGATTATAACAGCTTCGAAGCTTGAAAAAGAGTGTAAATAACTAGGATCCCCTGCGGGCTCACTCAGCCTGCATACATAACAACCGTGATGGACAGCCTCTGTGGTAAAGTCCGGGAAACGAGGCACTGGGAAGATGCAAAAATTCTGCCAGCGAAGAGCCTTAACTGTCACCTTTCTGACTAAATCAGCTACTTTCATATAGAGAGAGAAACAGAGCAGTAGGCTATGCCTTTGGAAGACCAATTGCCCTTTTGCCTAGGAAGCAGGAATGTTAATTATCGGCTCTTCTGTGGTTATCAAGGCACTGCAATCCCCAGCTTTTGCACTTCGCGAACACTCTTCTCCCTGATCTTTAATCCTTGGCGCTTTTAGTCCACCAAAGATTGTTATTCAGAACAACTCTGCCATTTATAGAATGCAAAAATAAAGGCAAAAAAGAACAGTGAGCCATCCCAACTCAACTGTTACCTCACTGTGAGCACTTTGACTGGAAATTTAATTTTCGTTTCTTTTTGTATGCTTAGGCACACCAACGTGCACACACAGATACCTGCACTCCACCAGGAATGGTTTTCACGTCCTGAAAAACGACAAGCACATCATGGCATGCGGCCTCCAGCCTGGTGTAACAGATGCTGGATGCCGGCTTTGTGTGTAGAGCCTCGTCATCACTTGCACTCATCAACTCAGAGAAAAGAAAGCGGCCAGGTCTTCTGCACACACCTAGCTAGCACTCCACAGGTTCGTAATTCATTTACAAGATAATTAATCAATTAGCAAATAATCTCTTTCCCCTTTGTTATTTATGCTGCATAAGAATTGCATCTCCAAATGAAATGGCAGGCCACTTGTATTGAAACTTTGCCCTTCAAACACATTGGTCTTATTTATCTGAATTGAGCAGATGCTTTGCAATGCTAGCCCATTGTAACTGGACTGTTTGCTATTAGAACCCAAGTAAGATTTAAGCTAAACAGAAGAGCATAAATATGACATCCTATAGACATTCATGATGATCAACTGTGCTGTATCATCACCAGCCATTGCTACTTATTCATATAGGAAAAAAGAAGGAGAAAATACACTTGACATTGCTAAGAGGGGAACTACAGTCACTGGAAGGAAAGGTGAAGATGGAACTTACACGGTTATTGGCTCGAGAGTACAACTCTGGGGTCTTGAAATGCAACTAAACTACTACAGTGTATACATTCTGATTACAGGCTCAACAAATCCCATTTCTTTCAGAGCTCCAGATTATACCGTACCTCTTTGGGAAGCAAAGATATCAGGGAGCTTTTGCCTGGGGACTGGGTGTTTTTCATCAGGTCTCCCAGATAACCGTCACTGCGGAGAAGGTCGAGGTAACAACAGTATGATGGTAATTCCATCAGATCCTGCTCTGATCTGAGACTGGTCAAAGAAGGAACGCCTATACCACCCCTTCACCTTTTAGGATGTCAGACTCCTCCACTGTAGAAGACGCAAGTTAAACTATGTGATTTTTTTTTCTTGTTGTTGTCATTCCTTGCACAGCTATTGTATTATGAATCTCTGCATCCTTCCATATTAACACTGCTGCCAGGCGGGATAATTGAAAACACCTTCCCCCTCTAGCCAGGGTAAGGGTCTAAAAATATTTTAAAAGCAAAGAGTTCCCAGAATCATACAAACATTTCAGCAGCCAAATGAGCAGAAAGTCTGTTTTTGTTGCTGTGTTTTTAAGTCAACAATTATGTATTAAATTACTCCTGTACACACAGAACAACAAAGGCATTTTGGGTCCATTTGTACAGGTGAGAAAATGGGTCAGCTATGTAACACTGAACCCCAGGTGTGCGCATGGCAGAAAAATTCTGTCATCTATTGCTTTCATGGAGGACTTCTGGGGCAGACTCAGAGCCCCACGTAGTCACTTGCCAAGGCTTTAATAATAGAACAGCTACAAGGAAAACTTCCCTAACCCTTTGCTCTGTTGAGAAAGGACTTAAGAATAAAAAGCATTTAAATGTTTTAAAAGGAACTGTGAAACTTAGTAAATGAGAAAATTAGAGAAAGGTCATTATAATATGAATGAATACCCTTAAAACAAACAAACTAACCCCAAACCTTACTGTTCTTTTTATCTTTCTCAAAAATAGAATGGTCAAATGCATACTGAAGCAAACTCTACTTGTTAGCCATGCTGAGCAAAGCTGGATTTGTTCGCTCGCAGGAATAAAAAGCACAACAGTGAATCTTGGAGGCATTATTTCTTAGCAAAATTAGCATAACCCAGCACATCAGACTATTAAAATTTAAAAAGGATTTCAAACTGTCCTCGTATCATCAGCAGAGTCATGTCACAGATTTTTTTTATTGGTTCGGCAAACTAGGTGTAATTGTATCAATATTTTAATGCTTGATGCATATTGCCTGTGATACATTGCTTGCATAAATAAAAAGCACCAATATTCAATTGCCAATGAAATAATCACACACTCTAGATCTTTATTATATCATGCATTATTTAATTACAATAATCAGAGTCCTTTTGAAGGTAAAACAAGATTAAAAAGGTTTTGTTTTATTGGATCTATATATTTGATTTAAACTTTACATGTTAGCTTTACATTAAGAATTTATAAGGCATCAGTTCAAATGGTGCTATTATAAGAGTTTATTTCTTTTATAATTAGTACAGTACTCTTAAAGTACTCCGACTACGAGAGATAATATTTCAGTATTTTAATGAGCTTCTTAAGTGTAATTGATGTAACAATCATTGAATTACACATTTCTACCTGAAGAATAATGAAGGAAACATTTTAATGAGAAATTTAATCATTATTAGCAAATGATCTACTAAACTGCCATTTGCTGACATTTAAAAGCTTAATGGCAGAAAACTGTATTTTCCTACATCTGCATCAACATCAATGGCGATTATTTTCTGTTACTCTGATTTCAAAACCAGGTTAACTCTCCACCGTCACTAA
Source organism: Mirounga leonina (assembly GCF_011800145.1). Classification (NCBI taxonomy): domain Eukaryota; kingdom Metazoa; phylum Chordata; class Mammalia; order Carnivora; family Phocidae; genus Mirounga; species Mirounga leonina. The sequence goes on from NW_023270305.1 coordinate 54,341,800, forward strand.
TTTATTTATAAATTTGAGAAAACTTTCTTTAACCCACAGTTGTCAGACCCTTCCAGAAAGTGTGGGGCTTGACACTTAGAGGGATAATTTAAATAAATTAGCCCCTTTTCCAGCCTTCAGCAGTTTTCAGCATAAAAGGGCTCTTTCTTGTGAGTATTCATGCTTGCATCAGCTTGATTTTGATGAATGCCCTGCGAATTCCCTGATAGTACCTCAGACAGATTTTAGACCGATGTCAACAAGGAGTTTTAAAGCTCCCTCATTTCAAGAACACATCAGCATTCAGAGTGGGGTAGACCTGAGTAAGAGGAACCTACTATGCAGCTTTGCCAACTTCTGGGGTTGGGTTTTACTGCTGAGTTTACAGAAATCTCTGTGCCGCGGGGAGAGAGATTTAGAATGGAGACATCACAGTGGAGTCTGTAACCATGTGTTTAGGGGGCATAAAAAAGAAACACAAGATAATACTAGGTGGGCAGGATTTCTGTAACCCATTGTAGGTTAAGAGAGTTAGAAGAAAAGCTCAGCCTTCCAACTGAAGTGCTGGAGAATCTCACGACCTTCAGATCTTTACCAGGCGTCCATGTGCCTTGCTGGTTTCGTAAGGGCCAGTCATTCCCAGGACTCCTCAGTAGAGTGCTGCTTCTCTCACTGTGTGATTTGTATGATGGGAACAGTCAATCTAGTGGACAGAAAGGAGTTGAGGTAGACACACACTATTATGTATCCAATGCACAGTGAGATTTCTTTCTTTCTTTTTCTTTCTTTCTTTCTTTCTTTCTTTCTTTCTTTCTTTCTTTCTTTCTTT